>NW_027189411.1:0-136954 GCF_040958095.1 Procambarus clarkii | reverse complement strand
CAAAGCCAAATACGCTTACCACAAATTTACAATTTGGCACCAGTAGCTGAGTGAAGAATCCCGGACAGGCCCCCATGTAATGTGATGGTAAAGCGTTGGTGTTCGTCTGTTTCAAAAGCTGGGGGCAGGGCCTCGTCACATAACAAAAAAAAAGAGAAGTTTGTCTTTTCGTCTGTGGTAAGGTAATGGGAAGACACAAACACAAAGTATATAAACAATGAAATTATAATTACTCTAGAAAACAAGACATGAATAAAGGCAATCTCATAAAATTCAGGACAAGTCAACAAACAAAATAACATGAATAATTACTGGTAATGAAAAGTTACTCTATGACCAGAATGCAAGTTATAGTGATAGCAATATAAATTAAATAAGTGAGGTGCTGGAATATTGGCTTCAAGCTGCCACCTCCCTTAGTACACGAAAGCCAAGGCTTAGTCTACTAGCGACAGATGTCAACTCCAAGGAGCACAGAGATATTCTGATGAGTACGGCGTGCTGCTGCCCAGACGACGACTCTTGGTGGTGGCGTGAGTGCAGGTGCGGCGAGACACCAGCCAATCAGCAACAAGCAGGCGGAGTATGAGCAGTTTGCTGGTTACGCTGGCTGTAGCCGGTTTCGGGGTGTGCATGGTTCGATTTGCTTCCTGGGCAAAACGTTTGGCGATACTGGTGGATGTATCTTCTATATAGTATCTTGTACTTTAACGACATAATGATGTAGGGAAATGCAGGCTCAATCTCTCTTGAAAGAGATTATCGTCACAATATGTATATATATATGTCATACCTAGTAGCCAGAACGCACTTCTCAGCCTACTATGCAAGGCCCGATTTGCCTAATAAGCCAAGTTTTCATGAATTAATTGTTTTTCGACTATCTAACCTACCTAACCTAACCTAACCTATCTTTTTCAGCTACCTAACCCAACCTTACCTATAAAGATAGGTTAGGTTAGGCTAGGTAGGGTTGGTTAGGTTCGGTCATATATCTATGTTAATTTTAACTCCAATAAAAAAAATTGAGCTCATACATAATGAAATGGGAAGCTCTATCATTTCATAAGAAAAAAATTAGAGAAAATATATTAATTCGTGAAAACTTGGCTTATTAGGCAAATTGGGCCTTGCATAGTAGGCTGAGAAGTGCGTTCTGCCTACTAGGTACGACATATATATATATATATATATATATATATATATATATATATATATATATATATATATATATATATATATATATATATATATATATATATATATATATATATATTATTAAATATGACCGAAAAAGTAAGATTAATAATTCTAACACGAATTTTCTCAATCTTTCGTACATTACGCTTCACTGTTGGAGGTAAATAAAAAATTAATTCTCCAAAATTCATTTTTATTTCTAGTCTGACTCGACACGGGCGCGTTTCGTAAAACTTATTACATTTTCAAAGACTTTAGTTCACAAATACACAACTGAATAGAACTTACGTATCTCAGATTTTATCTTCATTTGAGTGAGGTGGGAGGGGTGATGTGGCATTAACACAAGACAGAACAAGAGGGGATATTAATAGGGTATTAAAAGTATCAACACAAGACAGAACACAAACACTGGGTATTGAATAGAAGTGTTCGAATATATACATATATATATGAATATATATATATATATATATATATATATATATACATATATATATATATGTATCTGAAAACTCACACCCCAGAAGTGACTCGAACCCATACTCCCAGAAGCAACGCAACTGGTATGTACAAGACGCCTTAATCCACTTGACCATCACGACCGGACATAATGAGGTGATAGCCGAGGCTATTTGAACCACCCCACCGCCGGCACTCGGATAGTAATCTTGGGCATAGCATTTTACCAAATCACCTCATTCTTTGGGGCACACGTGAGGAACACAAATGCGAACAAGCCTGAATGGTCCCCAGGACAATATGCAACTGAAAACTCACACCCCAGAAGTGACTCGAACCCATACTCCCAGAAGCAACGCAACTGGTATGTACAAGACGCCTTAATCCACTTGACCATCACGACCGGACATAATGAGGTGATAGCCGAGGCTATTTGAACCACCCCACCGCCGGCACTCGGATAGTAATCTTGGGCATAGCATTTTACCAAATCACCTCATTCTTTGGGGCACACGTGAGGAACACAAATGCGAACAAGCCTGAATGGTCCCCAGGACAATATGCAACTGAAAACTCACACCCCAGAAGTGACTCGAACCCATACTCCCAGAAGCAACGCAACTGGTATGTACAAGACGCCTTAATCCACTTGACCATCACGACCGGACATAATGAGGTGATAGCCGAGGCTATTTGAACCACCCCACCGCCGGCACTCGGATAGTAATCTTGGGCATAGCATTTTGCCAAATCACCTCATTCTTTGGGGCACACGTGAGGAACACAAATGCGAACAAGCCTGAATGGTCCCCAGGACAATATGCAACTGAAAACTCACACCCCAGAAGTGACTCGAACCCATACTCCCAGAAGCAACGCAACTGGTATGTACAAGACGCCTTAATCCACTTGACCATCACGACCGGACATAATGAGGTGATAGCCGAGGCTATTTGAACCACCCCACCGCCGGCACTCGGATAGTAATCTTGGGCATAGCATTTTACCAAAGCACCTCATTCTTTGGGGCACACGTGAGGAACACAAATGCGAACAAGCCTGAATGGTCCCCAGGACAATATGCAACTGAAAACTCACACCCCAGAAGTGACTCGAACCCATACTCCCAGAAGCAACGCAACTGGTATGTACAAGACGCCTTAATCCACTTGACCATCACGACCGGACATAATGAGGTGATAGCCGAGGCTATTTGAACCACCCCACCGCCGGCACTCGGATAGTAATCTTGGGCATAGCATTTTGCCAAATCACCTCATTCTTTGGGGCACACGTGAGGAACACAAATGCGAACAAGCCTGAATGGTCCCCAGGACAATATGCAACTGAAAACTCACACCCCAGAAGTGACTCGAACCCATACTCCCAGAAGCAACGCAACTGGTATGTACAAGACGCCTTAATCCACTTGACCATCACGACCGGACATAATGAGGTGATAGCCGAGGCTATTTGAACCACCCCACCGCCGGCACTCGGATAGTAATCTTGGGCATAGCATTTTACCAAATCACCTCATTCTTTGGGGCACACGTGAAGAACACAAATGCGAACAAGCCTGAATGGTCCCCAGGACAATATGCAACTGAAAACTCACACCCCAGAAGTGACTCGAACCCATACTCCCAGAAGCAACGCAACTGGTATGTACAAGACGCCTTAATCCACTTGACCATCACAACCGGACATAATGAGGTGATAGCCGAGGCTATTTGAACCACCCCACCGCCGGCACTCGGATAGTAATCTTGGGCATAGCATTTTGCCAAATCACCTCATTCTTTGGGGCACACGTGAGGAACACAAATGCGAACAAGCCTGAATGGTCCCCAGGACAATATGCAACTGAAAACTCACACCCCAGAAGTGACTCGAACCCATACTCCCAGAAGCAACGCAACTGGTATGTACAAGACGCCTTAATCCACTTGACCATCACGACCGGACATAATGAGGTGATAGCCGAGGCTATTTGAACCACCCCACCGCCGGCACTCGGATAGTAATCTTGGGCATAGCATTTTACCAAAGCACCTCATTCTTTGGGGCACACGTGAGGAACACAAATGTGAACAAGCCTGAATGGTCCCCAGGACAATATGCAACTGAAAACTCACACCCCAGAAACTCAACATAACTTTAAACTGGATCCCATCCCATATTGGAATCCCATTAAATGAAAAAGCTGATGAAATTGCTAAATTGGCAACTAGTCATCCAGTGATACATAAAACAATTCAACCCAGCCTAGAGAACATAAAAAACATCATCACCAAAAAACTCACACATCTCAACAAAGCCTACCTACACCAGAGAATAGCTGAAGGTTCGCCATCTGCAACATGGTATCTTCAGGCAACCAAATTAGAAAGGTTAAATATCCCAAAAGGAATCCACAGGGAAATAGCAGTTAGGCTATATAGACTACGTCTAGGTTACAGATGCAACTGGGAGATTGGTGAACCCCGACAGAGAGAGTGCATCTTCTGCCAAACTGTCACAGAAAAGCCATTACTTCACTATCTTCTGGAATGTGAAGCAACCAATGACCTTAGAAGAGCTTTAAGAGTTCCTGAATCATGCAGTGGCCACCCTGAAGCCATCAACACAGCCACTCTCCTGGTCAACAAAGGTGTCCAGCAGCTGGACACCCTCATAAAAACTGTGAAGCAGTATCCTCCCCCACGATAACAGCTTGATGGTTAAATGCAACCTCAGAACACTGGGAAAAAGAAAAAAAAAATTGTACCACTTACGGGCTATTCATGCCCGTGCCACCTCTTGGGTGGCTTAATCTTTATCAATCAATCAGTTAGCAGTCCAGCATACAGAGATCCTTTCAGAAAAACCTACAGTATAGAACAAGCTCATGGATGGATAATGTGGTCAAGATTTTAGAGAAAATGGACATGAAATGGACCATTAAAAACAAAGGGGAAGATAGACCATATCAACACTTTCGGCAGCCTCCTCCATGGGAAGAATCGACTCTAAAGATAATCATTGAAAGATTATCAGTTAAAAAATCAGCATGTGACCCGCAGAGGCTCAAGGAAGTAATAGAGCAACAAATGGAAACTATCTCTAGACCCACAACGACTCACATCTTCACAGACGGATCAGTTGATCAAGAAAAAGGTTCTGTTGGGGCAGCAGTTTACACTACCAACCATGAAGCTTACTGGAGCATGAATAGTGGGTGCTCAACATTGCAAACAGAATTATATGCCCTGAAGGAGGCAATAAACTATACAATTGAGAATAATTTACATGATGTCCTCATTTATACAGACTCTAAATCTTCGCTCCAGGCATTGTTATCCAGTCAGCACAGAGATAATATACATCTCACAGAAATTCAACATATAGGAAAAGATGCCCATAATCGAGGGCTGTCAATCACCCTAAATTGGATACCAAGTCACATTGGCATAAAGGGTAATGAAAAGGCAGACTCACTAGCAAAAACTGCCACTGCTCTACCTGTTGTACAGGTTCAAATCCCTCCAAGTTTCTCACAGATAAAGGAGCAAATCAAGAAGAAAATATTCTCAACTATCAAAAGTCGCCACAGAGCCAAAGTAGCGGAAGGAAGATCCACTGCGATATGGTATGAACAAGCAACTGGTTATTCCTCTTTCAAGCCTGGCAAAAAGATATCCAGAGACATTGCAGTAGCCATACACAGACTCAGACTTGGGTACAAGTGCTGCTGGGAGGTAATGAACCCAATAGTTAAGGAGTGTCACATCTGTGAAACTGAGGCAGAGGCGCCGCTATTGCACTACTTACTAGAATGTGAAGCTACTGAACCCCTGCGCATCAAACTCGACATTAATCCAACGACAGCAGCTGCATTAGATGCACATTCCACCGCGACTACAATGATTAGAAAAGCTGTTGAGGAAAGGGACTCATTAGTGAGCATTCTGCATCTACATCCGCCACCAAGATAATGTTAATAAAAAAAGATTAAAACCAGTGCAATAAAACAGAAGCGACAAAATAAGCAGGGAAAAAGGAGAAGTCCTCTCCTCCATTTTAAACTTAGACCTAAATATCACAGGAAAAAGGTTATCATGTATATCACCAAACTCAATTACGGGCTCACCATAGCCCGTGCTACATGGACACTCCGTCCTGAATAGCTAAATCTTTAACAACAACATGTTAGCAGTCACTTCACTTCAGTCGCTGAGTGTAGCAGTACACAGTTACAGTCACTCCCTCAGTTACTCATTTAGTACAGTGTAGCCATGTCTCCCCAGGATATGACTTTCCTAACCATCCTTCTTGAATTATTAACGTCAGAAGGACACAGTGATATAGTAGCAAGAGCAAGGAAAATTGCTGAAGACGAACCAACCCTAAACGAAGCACCGTGGCAACTTGTAGGCAACGGAAAGGCTAACAAACGACGAACCGAAGAAACGTCCAATGAAACCAAACTAGAAGCCAACCAGAACTCAAGAGCAGCACCCAAACCAATGCCAAGGACCATATTCAAGACCAAAAAACCAGTGGATGGTCCCACTTATGCTTTCATTGCCGCACTGGAAAAGAATAATCCAGGATCAGATCTTAGAGCCAAGCCCGACATTAGAGGTAGATATAACATATCCACAGCTAATCCGGATATAATCACAAACCTCAGGAACACAGAACACCTAGTGGAACTGAAACTAGAAGAAAAAATCACCAAAATGATAGTTCAAAATTTCCCGGTCGAAGTTCATGCAAACAGACTCCTAGAATGCCCAAATGTCACAACGGCGGAAAGATGCAAGCACAACAATATCGAAACAAGACAGGTTCTTGTAACAATAAAAGGACCTCGCATCAACACTCTGAGTGTTGGCATCTATGGTCAATTCAGGCTGAGACTATACAACCCAGAACCCATGCGCTGTTACAGATGTCAGCGCTTCGGCCACCACAAAGATGGCTGCAGAGGCCCGGAACGATGTGGTGTATGTAGCGAGCTCCATAATACCGACATATGCAAGAATCTGCACAAAGAAGGCAGACAAACGAAAGCAAAATGCCCGAACTGCGGGGATACACATCACGCCTGGATCAAACGATGTCCAGAAAGGGTAAAAAGAATACTAGCTTTCGGATCAACCCAGCAACCCAAAGTAACTACTTCGAGACCCCAATCGACCAGACCCTCGGTAAAAAGCCAGTGGTACACCCCTCGGCAAGTCCGAATAAATGAAGATCAGCAACAGTCTGGGCGCGCTGGGTCCTTCTGGTCTGGGCAAGGACGGGGCCTCCAACAACTGGAGGGGGCAGGGGGGCGCTGCTCCACTGGGAGACAGCAACAGAATGGATCGGGGCGGCAGGGCGAACATGCCTGCCGTTGCCTCCGGGACCTCCCAGGCAGGAATGATGATTCCTGCATCATCGGGTGCCTCAGTGGCTGGATGTAGCAAGGGCGCTTCTGCCCAACCAGGAGTCACCTCACCCGCCAAGAAGGAAGTCTTCACTCTAGCCAAGAAGACACAAACGGTCGGGAAAACTAGTACTATAAAAACCATGGACTCAATGATTCCACTATAAACGGAAAAATGGACAATCTCAAAATTATACAATGGAATATTCAAGGATTCAAAACCAAAGCACAAACACTCAGAGCAGTGCTTCTCAAGGATAGCATTGATATTTTTCTACTCCAAGAAACACTCACCAGGACTGGCAGATTTATTAATATTCCAGAATATCAAGGATTCCACTGCCCTATAGCACAAGGTGGCACCAGAGGCATTTCAATTCTAGTAAGAAATCATATCAATGCCACGGCAATCACAGACCTGCCCAACTGTGGCGAGAACGTCGAAATTATGGGAGTTAAGCTCACTATGAGGAACTCAACGCTGTCCATTTTCAATGTATACAAGAGCCAGAGAGAACATGACATGGATCTCTGAACAATCTTTGAAATAGCAGTCACTACACCTACTATCATCTCTGGTGACTTCAACGCTCATAGTGAATTACTTCTTGATTCACCAGGAACCAACGCCAACGGAAGACATATTGAACATCTTTTGGATGAAGTGCCAGAAACTTGGCACCAAAACTACACTCCTCTTGACAACACCGAAGAAATGGAAAAAGATTTAGTAAATGCAATACATAGAGCAGCAAATCACGCCATCCCCAAGAGGAAAAAAATCACCCAACAACACAAGGACCATTGGTATTACTGTGATAGGATCAAAGAGCTACATAACAGACTAAATCGTGCACGAAGGAATTTCAGAAGAGATAGAACCGAAGCTAATCTAGGACTTCTTAGAGCTGTCCGAGATCATGTGCACGAAGAAACAGCAAAAATCCAAGAAGAAAAATGGCTCGAGTGGTGTGCCAAGCTAAATCAGCATACGTCCTTGTGCGACATCTGGAGGCAGGTCAACAAGGCCAAAGGAAAATCGTCTCCTGCTCCGCCGCACCATGTTCATCCAGAGCAAGATGCAGAAAGGCTAGCAAATCTATTTGCTTCAAGAGCCAGTTCCACTCAACTTCCTCAAGCAACTCTGACTCACCAACAAAAACTTCAAGCAGCAAGATGGAAAAAAATAGATGATGCTTTAGCCTTACCTGACGAACTACACCAACCTTTCAATCTAAAAGAACTCTGAAGGGCTACAAAGAAAACTAAAAATACAGCTCCAGGCGGGGACAAAATCTTCTGCTTCACTATTCCCTGTTTTGTTCACCCAGTTTATTCCACTAAAATTAAAGTCACCCATGACATAAATACTGTTAGATCTAGATGCTCTCGATATTTCATTCCATAGATGCTTTGCTTCCATTCTGTCTAAATTTGGTGGCCTATATATAACTCCTATTATAATATTATTTGCTTTTTTGTATAATTCTATCCAAATAGTTTCTGTGTGTGGCTCAGTTTTGATTCCCTCTTTGAGACTACATTTCAAATTGTCCCTAAAATATATGGCTACTCCCCCTCCTCGTCTAATATATCTATCTGTGTGAAATAGTTTAAATCCATTTATTTGATATTCAGCTAATAGTTCTCTATTTTCTACATTCATCCACGTTTCGGTAAGTGCAATAATATCTATTTTTTTCTGTGCAGACAAGAGCATTTAATTCGTTAATTTTATTTCTTAGACTTCTACTGTTAGTGTAATATACCCTAAGTGAATTGCTATTTTGAGGCCCTTCTCTTTCCCTGATAATTTTGCCAATTCCTTTCTCCCACAAACACATACTTTTATTATCTCCTTCCTCCAAATCAATTCCCATACCTCTATCTACTAACAGTTTAAACCCAAACAAACACCTCTAACCACTTCTCCCAACGAGTTCGCAACAGCAACAACCCCAGCTCTCGATAGATGCACCCCATCATGAGCATACATATCATTTCTTCCATAGAAGTGTTCCCAGTTGTCTATGAAAGATATTGCATTTGATTTGCAATATCTTTCCAGCCGGCAATTGACAACAAGTGCCCTTGACATTCATTCATTTCCCACTCCCTTTCTTGGAAGAATGCCACATATGATCGGGATTCCTCCCTTGCTCCTAACTAATTCAATGGCTGTCCTGAATCTCTGTATTAGTTCCTCACTCCTAACTCGTCCAACATCATTACCCCCTGCACTAACACAAATAATGGGTTTGTTTCCATTTCCTGTCAAAATATCATTCATGTTTCCAACAATATCACCAATTCCAGCTCCCGGATAGCAAACCCTTAATCTGTTCCCCCTATCTCTGGCACAAAACGTTCTGTCTAAATACCTCACCTGGGAATCTCCCACAACCAAAATTCGCTTCGATTCTCCCTTTTCCTTTCGAGCAGTTTGAGGGACCTGCGCTTCAATGCTCCTCGTTACTTTGTCTTTGCCACCTCGTTGAACAACAGGTTCAACACAGCACTCGTCCTCTAATACGTCAAATGCGTTAAAAGTCCTTAGGTGTAGGCTTCTAGTTGTCGGTTTTGCCAAGGTCTTATTATGACCCCTGTCTTTCACAACTTGCCAAGACGAGGACTTCTTAATACTGTAATATAATATAATACTTCTGTACAGGCAGAGCAGCGACAGTTTTTGCTAGTGAGTCTGCCTTTTCATTACCATCTATGCCCGTATGACTTGTATCCAATTTAGGGTGATTGACAGCCCTAGATTGTGTGCCTCTTTTGGTAAATGCAGGATATAGTTGTGATGAGTTGTATATTATGTCTGTGCTGACTGGATAACAATGCCTGTAGGGAAGAGTTGGTAGAATGATGACATGATGTAAATTATTCTCAATTGTATAGTTTATTGCCTCCTTCAGGGCATATAATTCTGTTTGCAATGTTGAGCACCCACTATTCATGCTCCAGTAAGCTTCATGGTTGGTAGTGTAAACTGCTGCCCCAGCAGAACCTCTTTCTTGATCAACTGATCCGTCTGTGAAGATGTGGTGGTTGTTGGTCTTGAGATGTGAGTGGTTGTAGGTCTTGAGATGTGAGTGGTTGTAGGTCTTGAGATGTGAGTGGTTGTTTGTCTTGAGATGTGAGTGGTTGTTGGTCTTGAGATGTGAGTGGATGTTGGTCTTGAGATGTGAGTGGTTGTTGGTCTTGAGATGGTTTCCAGTTGTTGTTCTATGGCTACTTTGATCCTCTACGAGTCACATGCTGATTTTTTAACTGGTAATCCTTCAATAATTAACATTGGACTCGATTCTTCCCATGGAAGAGGCTGCCGAAAGTGTTGATATGGTCTTCCCCTTTGTTTTTAATAGTATATTTCAAGTCTACTTTACTGAAAATCTTGCCAATATTGTCCGTCCATGCACTTGTTCTATATTGAAGGTTTCTGTGAAGTGATTTGTGTATGCTATCTTTGATTGACAGAAAACTACGCGTCCATGACAAAGTTAGTCCTTCATATTAGAGACCTTCCATATGAAGAGAGATTGACAAAGCTTAAGAACATAAGAACAAAGGTAACTGCAGAAGGCCTATTGGCCCATACGAGGCAGCTCCAATCTATAACCACCCAATCCCACTCATATACATGTCCAACCCGCGCTTGAAACAATCGAGGGACCCCACCTCCACCACGTTACGCGGTAATTGGTTCCACAAATCAACAACCCTGTTATTGAACCAGTATTTACCCAAGTCTTTCCTAAATCTAAACTTATCCAATTTATACCCATCGTTTCGTGTTCCGTCTTGTGTTGATACTTTTAATGCCCTATTAATATCTCCTTTGTTATGTTCATTCATCCACTTGTAAACCTTTATCATGTCACCCCTAACTCTTCGCCTTTCCAGTGAATGCAACTTAAGCTTTGTTAATCTTTCTGCATATGAAAGATTTGTAATTTGGGGAATTAACTTAGTCATCCTATGCTGGACACATTCAAGTGAATGTATATCTATTCTATAGTACGGTGACCAAAACTGAACTGCATAATCTAAATGGGGACTAACCAGAGCAAGATATAGCTGGAGAACCACACCAGGTGTCTTGTTACTAACGCTTTGATTAATAAATCCCGGTGTCCTATTTGCCTTATTACGAACATTCAGGCACTGATCTATAGTTTTAAATTCTTACTAATCATAATTCCCAGATCCCTTTCGCAATCCGACTTCGCAATCTCAACGCCATCTAGCTCGTATCTTGTAACTCTATCATCATTACCTAGCCTCAGAACTTTACATTTATCAGCATTAAACTGCATCTGCCAATCTTTTGACCATTTCAAAACCCTATTTAGATCAACTTGAAGTGATAGTGAGTCTTCTTCCGTGTTAATTTCCCTACCGATTTTTGTATCATCTGCAAATTTGCAGATGTTGCTACTCAAACCTAAATCTAAATCATTTATATATATTAAAAATAACATAGGTCCCAAGACACAGCCCTGAGGTACTCCACTAACAACATTATCCCACCCTGACTTAACCCCATTTATACTAACTCTCTGTTTCCTTTGGAACAGCCATGCCCTAATCTAACTTAATATAGCACCCCCAATACCATGAGCCTCTATTATTTTCATCAGTCTTTCATGTGGCACTGACTTTGCTAAAGTCAAGGTACACAACATCACAATCCTTACCACTATCAACTGCCTCAACAATGCTAGAATAAAAATAACAAATTTGTTAAACATGAACGGCCATTTATAAAACCATGTTGCGACTCAATTATTAATTTATGTTTTTCAAAACCCGTGCTTGAAACAATGTCCAACCCGCGCTTGAAACAATCGAGGGACCCCACCTCCACCACGTTACGCGGTAACTGGTGCCACAAATCAAAAACCCAGTTAATTAGGGTTGTTTATAAATATTTAAAAATATTCTAAGCAAAGCACAGAAGGCACGGAAAGTTTGGTACAAATGGATAAATAATGGGAGTTTTTTTGTTTCTTGAATGGGTTATAAATGTTAGAAAAGAGATAAGGAGGTTATATCTTGGGGTTATCTTGAGATGATTTCGGGACTTTAGTGTCCCCGCGGCCCGGTCCTCGACCAGGCCTCCACCCCCAGGAAGCAGCCCGTGACAGCTGTCTAACAACAGGTACCTATTTTACTGCTAGGTAACAGGTGCATAGGGTGAAAGAAACGATGCCCATTGTTTCTCGCCGGCGCCCGGGATCGAATCCGGGACCACAGGATCACAAGTCCAGTGTGCTGTCCACTCGGCCGACCGGCTCCCCAAAGGGCAAAGAGGGCAAAAAGAAACTATGAAGTTCGTATAGCAGGACAAGCACAGACAGATCCTAATGTTTTATTTCAGTTATATAGAACAAATATTAAGGAAAGGATAAATATAACTGATTTAAAAATATTCTAAGCAAAGCCCAGAAACGTAGTATACCATGTAAATTGAATAGATTTACTCATTAGCAGTTCCTAATGACCCAAAGTGGATAACAAAGGATCTGAAGAATCTTATAGGTAAAGAGAGCGTGGTACAAAAGGAATAAGAATGGGGAAGTCAGTTTAGAACAAGAATTCGAATTATAAATGTTAAAAAAAAGAGATAAGGAAAGCAAAAAGAAACTATGAAGTTCGTATAGCAGAGCAAACGAAGATAAATCCTAAAGGGTTTTTTCAGTTATACCGAACTAAGACCAGGGAAAGGATAGGTCCATTAAAAACTGAGACAGGTCAAATAACAGATAAGTGATGAAGAGATGAGTAGTATGTTTAATAAATATTTTTTTATGTATTTACTAAAGAGGAACTTAACAATATGCCTTCAGCCGGAAATCTATGTGGGTGGAGACATAAGAACAAAGATAACTGCAGAAGGCCAATTGGCCCATACGAGGCAGCTCCTATTTATAACCACTCATATATATGTCTAACCTATGCTTGAAACAATCAAGGGATCCTACTTATATTATGTTACATGATAATTGGTGCCATAAATCAACAACTTTGTTACCGAACAAGAATTATACCCACGTCTTTCCTAAATCTAAACTTATCCAATTTATGCCCATTGGTTTGTGTTCTGTCTTGTGTTGATACTTTTAATACCCTTTTAAACCACTTATTGGTGAAGCACAAGGCAAGTGTGTGTGTGTACTCACCTAGTTGTACTCAACTAGTTGTGTCTGCAGGATCGAGCATTGACTCTTGGATCCCGCCTTTCGAGCATCGGTTGTTTACAGCAATGACTCCTGTCCCATTTCCCTATCATACCTGGTTTTAAAATTATGAATAGTATTTGCTTCCACAACCTGTTCCTGAAGTGTATTCCATTTTCCCACTACTCTCACGCTAAAAACACACACAAGGGTGAATATACCTTCTGCATTTACCTTTATTCTACGGGTAGGCCTCAGCTGGTGGTTTGTGGAGGGGGAGTGAGGCGGGACATTAAGGACTATATGACCAAGAGAGCTGTGTTAGCAGCTCACATCAACGTCTTTCTCAGTCATTGACACCTCCAGCGACCATTCCCTGTTTCCCTGCAGACAGCTCGGCACTCAGAAGACTAAAGAGATGATCATCGAGGTCTTAGTCTTGGGAGGACTTTTGCTGTTATTAACACTCTTGCACTTTCTGCGTTGCTTCATTAACAAGGTGAGGTTGTTGCAACATCAATAAATTCTCCGGCCACAATGTGAAAGCCGCATTGTTCCAAGCGAAATAGAACTGTAGTTTACTATATTAATCTTGTTTAGAACTACAATGTTATTGTTCATGTTTTTTGTTTTCAGGTACAAACCTCATCAAAGTCATGTGGGCAACAACCTAAGTCCTACAACACCTTCCAGAATGAGATAACCAACTTTGATGAGCTCAGACGCTCCTGTCAAGAGTCTGCTTGGCCCCTTGGCCAGACACAGAATGTTCTCCACGCCCTGAGTGTCGCTAGCAGCTCTCTGCATGTGCCGAGGCCAACATTTACCACCTTCCAGGTTAAGGCTCCTGTCAACACTTCAGAGGTCATGTCACCAGCCAATCCCTGCCCGCAGTCAACAGCCCAGAGAGTGCCTACTTTGGAGGAAATCTCTCGATTCCACGAAATCTCTCTATTCCTGGGCCAGCCTTCAGAGGACATTAGTATGGCTTCTGATACTATGAAAGACAAGACATCAATACCTTTGAGAGACATGACCTTGGTAGAGGTACATCCTGGCAGCGACCAGTCCCACCAAGCGACCAGGGGCATAGTCAGGCAAGCCCTGGCTCTAGCACGTCACACTGCCTCGACCAGATGGAAGAGGCTCTAGTGTCCTGTCTATCAAGTGTTTCAAACTGTTGTTTTCCACATTAAGTTGTCCTGGAAGTTACTCGTAACTCACTGCTTGTAGTCTACACAGTTTACTCCAATAAAACATGAACATAAACCCAGTTTATAATTTATTTTCCCATCATTTAAATACTTGTTAAGGGAAGCAATAATATATTATACATCATTTATTGATAGATCGTTTTTATTCTGGAATTAGCCTCTGTAACTGTACAATTTGATGCCGTTACTTTATTAAATATTGAGGTATTGACTTAGATATTGACTAACTGGTAATGATAGCAGTAGATGGAGGCAGTAGGAGAGTGTCGCCAGGGAGAAGGGCAGAAATAGGTCTCGAGTTAACACCAAGGTGGAGAGTAGCAGAGATACAACACAAACTTTACGCTGTTGTTGTTGTTGTTGGAGATTTAGATACTCAGAACGAAACGTCCGTGTAGCACGGGCTATGGTGAGCCCGTAATTGAGTTCGGTAATTCATGATAACCTTGTTACTGTGATATTTGGGTCATGGTTTTATATGTAGGTGGGGTTTCCTCCTTTTTCCCTGATTCTTTTTCGCTTCTGTTTTAGTCTTGTTTTAATAACATTATCTTGGTGGCTCTAGATGCAGAAAGTTCACTTGTGACTCCCATTCCTCAACGGTTTTTCTAATCATTGTAGTCGCGGTGGAATGTGCATATAATGCAGCTGCTGTCGTTGGATTAATGTTGAGTTTGATGCGCAGGGCTTCAGTAGCTTCACATTCTAGTAAGTAGTGCAATAGTGGCGCCTCTGCTTCTGTTCCACAGATGTGACACTCTTTAACTATTGGGTTATTACCTCCCAGCAGCACTTGTAACCAAGTCTGGGTCTGGGTATGGCTACTGCAATGTCTCTGGATATCTTTTTGTCAGGCTTGAAAGAGTAGTACCCAGTTGTTTGTTCGTACCATATCCCAGTCGATCTTCCTTCCGCTACTTTGGCTCTAAGGCTTCAAAATTCTAAGGCAAATTTTGATATTTGAGAATATTTTCCTCTTGATTTGCTTCTTAATCTGTGAAAAGTTTGATATTTTAACCTGTCCAACAGGCAGGGCAGCGACAGTGTTTGCTAGTGAGTCTGCCTTTTCATTACCATCTATACCAGTATGACTTGTATCCAATTTAGGGTAATTGACAGCCCTAGATTGTGTGCCTCTTTTCCTATATGCAGGATAAGAACATAAGATAGTTACCTTTGTTCTTATGTTCTTACAAGAACATAAGAACAAAGGTAACTGCAGAAGGCCTATTGGCCCATACGAGGCAGCTCCTATCTATAACCACCCAATCCCACTCATATACTTGTCCAACCCGCGCTTGAAACAATCGAGGGATCCCACCTTCACCACCTTACGCGGCAATTGGTTCCACAAATCAACAACCCTGTTACATTGTATATTTCAGGAATTCATACAACTGGTTAGCAATGTTAAAAAAAGTTTAGGAAAGCAAAAAGAAACTATGAAGTTCACATAGCAGAGCAAGCAAAGTCAAATCCTAAAGGGTTTTTTCAGTTATATTGAACTAAGACTAGGGAAAGGATAGGTCCATTAAAATCTGAGACAGGTCAAATAACGGATAATGACAAGGAGATGAGTAGTATTTTTAACAAATATTTTATATCTGTATTTACTAAAGAAGAACTTAACAATATGCCTTCAGCCGAACAAGTCTATGTGGGTGGGAATGAGGACAGTTTGACTAGTTTAGCAGTTACCAGGGAGGATTTAGTTAAACAATTAGAAAAACTAAAACCAAACAAATCCCCAGGGCCGGATGAAGTGTTTGCCAGGGTGCTTGAAGAATGCAAAGAGGAGCTTTGTGACCCACTGTCAACCATATTTAATAAATCAATAGTCAGGCAGAGTGCCAGAGTCATGGAAGGTAGCTAATGTGGTACCAATTTTTAAGAAAGGAGATAGATCACTTGCGTCAAACTATCAGCCAATTAGCCTAACGTCTATTGTGGGAAAGTTACTTGAATCAATAATTGCAAATACAATTCGTCTCCATCTTGAAAAACATAAATTAATAAATGAGTCGCAACATGGTTTTACAAATGGCCGTTCATGTTTAACAAATTTGCTAACTTTTTATTCCAGTATAGTTGAGGCAGTTGATAGTGGTAAGGATTGTGATGTTGTGTACCTTGACTTTAGCAAAGCTTTTGATGCAGTGCCACATGAAAGACTAATTAAAAAAATAGAAGCTCATGGTATTGGGGGTGCTATATTAACTTGGATTAGGGCATGGCTATTCCAAAGGAAATAGAGAGTTAGTATAAATGGGGTTAAGTCAGAGTGGGATAATGTTGTTAGTGGAGTACCTCAGGGCTCTGTCCTGGGACCTCTGTTGTTTATAATATGTATAAATGATTTAGATTCAGGTTTGAGTAGCAACATTTGCAAATTTGCCGGTGATACGAAAATCGGTAGGGAAATTAATTCGGAGGAGGACTCACTATTACTTCAAGTTGATCTAGATAGGGTTTTGAAATGGTCAAATGATTGGCAAATGCAGTTTAATGCGGATAAATGTAAAGTTCTGAGGCTAGGTAATGATGATAGAGTTACAAGATACGAGCTAGATGGTGTTGAGATTGCGAAGTCGGAATGCGAAAGGGATCTGGGAGTTATGATTAGTAAGAATTTAAAACAAAAGGATCAATGCATGAATGTTCGTAATAAGGCGAATAGGACACTGGGATTTATTAATCGAAGCGTTAGTAACAAGATACCTGGTGTGGTTCTTAAGCTATATCTTGCCCTGGTTAGGCCCCATTTAGATTATGCAGTTCAGTTTTGGTCGCCGTATTATAGAATGGATATAAATTTACTTGAACGTGTCCAACGTAGGATGACTAAGTTAATTTCCCAAATTAGAAATCTTTCATATGAAGAAAGATTAACAAAGCTTAAGTTGCATTCACTGGAAAGGCAAAGAGTTAGGGGTGACATGATAGAGGTTTACAAGTAGATGAATGGACATAACAGGGGGGATGTTAATAGGGTATCAAAAATATCAACACAAGACAGAACACGAAACAATGGGTATAAATTGGATAAGTTTAGATTTAGGAAAGACTTGGGTAAATACTGGTTCAGTAACAGGGTTGTTGATTTGTGGAACCAATTGCCGCGTAACGTGGTGGAGGTGGTGTCCCTCGATTGTTTCAAGCGCGGGTTGGACAAGTATATGAGTGGGATTGGGTGGTTATAGAATAGGAGCTGCCTCGTATGGGCCAATAGTCCTTCTGCAGTTACCTTTGTTCTTATGTTCTTATCCATTGTTTTGTGTTCTGTCTTTTGTTGATACTTTTAATACCCTATTAAACCACTTATTGGTGAAGCAGTAGGCAATTGTGTGTGTGTGTGCGTGCGTGTGTTGTGGAGAGAAGGAGATCGTAAATAGAGGGTCAAAAAGCCTTCTGCAGTTTTGTTTATTTTTATGGGTAGACCAGACAACATTTTACGGGTATTGTGACTGTATTTGAGGTGAAATAGATTCTGGCTACGTTGTATGGGTTAATATACCTTCTGCATTTACCTTTATTCTAAGTGGGAGAAACTGGAAGTGTCTCAAAATGATGCTCTGCGAACAATGCTTGGAGCACCTATATGGACGCGTAGAGAGAACCTTAGAATGGAAACATATTTACCAGCATTAGAAAACAGGATGAAACAAAGGATAGCCACCATAATAGGAAAACTTACTGGAACAACTGCCAGGGTGTCAATCAAAGACAGCATACAGAGATCCTTTCAGAAAAACCTACAGTATAGAACAAGCTCGTGGATGGATAATGTGGTCAAGATTTTAGAGAAAATGTACATGAAATGGACCATTAAAAACAAAGGGGAAGATAGACCATATCAACACTTTCGGCAGCCTCCTCCATAGGAAGAATCGACTCTAAAGATAATCATTGAAAGATTATCAGTTAAAAAATCAGCATGTGACCCGCAGAGGCTCAAGGAAGTAATAGAGCAACAAATGGAAACTATCTCTAGACCCACAACGACTCACATCTTCACAAACGGATCAGTTGACCAAGAAAAAGGTTCTGCTGGGGCAGCAGTTTACACTACCAACCATGAAGCTTACTGGAGCATGAATAGTGGGTGCTCAACATTGCAAACAGAATTATATGCCCTGAAGGAGGCAATAAACTATACAATTGAGAATAATTTACATGATGTCATCATTTATACAGACTCTAAATCTTCGCTCCAGGCATTGTTATCCAGTCAGCACAGAGATAATATACATCTCACAGAAATTCAACATATAGGAAAAGATGCCCATAATCGAGGGCTGTCAATCACCCTAAATTGGATACCAAGTCACATAAGAACATAAGAACATAAGAACAAAGGTAACTGCAGAAGGCCTATTGGCCCATACGAGGCAGCTCCTATTCTATAACCACCCAATCCCACTCATATACTTGTCCAACCCGTGCTTGAAACAATCGAGGGACCCCACCTCCACAATGTTACGCGGCAATTGGTTCCACAAATCAACAACCCTGTTACTGAACCAGTATTTACCCAAGTCTTTCCTAAATCTAAACTTATCCAATTTATATCCATTGTTTCGTGTTCTGTCCTGTGTTGATACTTTTAATACCCTATTAATATCCCCCCGGTTATGTCCATTCATCCACTTGTAAACCTCTATCATGTCACCCCTAACTCTTCGCCTTTCCAGTGAATGCAACTTAAGCTTTGTTAATCTTTCTTCATATGAAAGATTTCTAATTTGGGGAATTAACTTAGTCATCCTACGCTGGACACGTTCAAGTGAATTTATATCCATTCTATAATATGGCGACCAAAACTGAACTGCATAATCTAAATGGGGCCTAACTAGAGCAAGATATAGCTTGAGAACCACACCAGGTGTCTTGTTACTAACGCTGCGATTAATAAATCCAAGTGTCCGATTTGCCTTATTACGAACATTTATGCATTGATCCTTTTGTTTTAAATTCTTACTAATCATAACTCCCAGATCCCTTTCGCAATCCGACTTCGCAATCACAACACCATCTAGCTCGTATCTTGTAACTCTATCATCATTACCTAACCTCAGAACTTTACATTTATCAGCATTAAACTGCATCTGCCAATCCTTTGACCATTTCAAAACCCTATCTAGATCAACTTGAAGTGATAGTGAGTCCTCCTCCGAATTAATTTCCCTACCGATTTTCGTATCATCGGCAAATTTGCAAATGTTGCTACTCAAACCTGAATCTAAATCATTTATATATATTATAAACAACAGAGGTCCCAGGACAGAGCCTTGAGGCACTCCACTTACAACATTTTCCCACTCTGACTTTATTCCATTTATACTAACTCTCTGTTTCCTTTGGAATAGCCATGCCCTAATCCAGCTTAATATAGCACCCCCAATACCATGAGACTCTATCTTTTTAATCAGTCTTTCATGTGGCACTGTATCAAAAGCTTTGCTAAAGTCAAGGTATACAACATCGCAATCCTTACCACTATCAACTGCCTCAACAATGCTAGAATAAAAAGATAACAAATTTGTTAAACATGAACGGCCATTTATAAAACCATGTTGCGACTCAATTATTAATTTATGTTTTTCAAGATGAAGACGAATTTTATTTGCTATTATAGATTCGAGTAACTTTCCCACAATAGACGTTAGGCTAATTGGTCGATAGTTAGACGCAAGTGATCTATCTCCTTTCTTAAAAACTGGTATCACATTAGCAACTTTCCAAAACTCTGGCACTCTGCCTGACTCTATTGATTTATTAAATATGGTTGACAGTGGGTCACAAAGCTCCTCTTTGCATTCTTTAAGCACCCTAGCAAACACTTCATCCGGCCCTGGGGATTTGTTTGGTTTGAGTTTTACTATTTGTTTAAGAACATCCTCCCTGGTAACTGCTAAACTCGTCAACCTGTCCTCGTCCCCACCCACATAGACTTGTTCGGCTGAAGGCATATTGTTAAGTTCCTCTTTAGTAAATACAGATACAAAATATTTATTAAAAATACTACTCATCTCTTCATCACTATCTGTTATTTGACCTGTCACAGTTTTTAATGGACCTATCCTTTCCCTAGTCTTAGTACGATATAACTGAAAAAACCCTTTAGGATTTGTCTTTGCTTGCCCTGCTATGCGAACTTCATAGTTTCTTTTTGCTTTCCTTATCTCTTTTTTAACATTTCTAACCAGTTGTACGAATTCCTGTTCTAAAGTGACCTCCCCATTTTTAATCCTTTTGTACCAAGCTCTCTTTTTACCTATAAGGTTCTTCAAATTCTTTGTTATCCACTTTGGGTCATTAGTATACGATCTATTCAATTTGTATGGTATACTACGTTCCTGTGCTTTGTTTAGAATATTCTTAAATAAGTTATATATTGAATCCACATCGAAATCCCCATTTAAGTCACCTATCGCTGGGTTCATGTCTCGCTCCAAGACCGGCCCACACCCCATACCCAAGCCTTTCCAATCAATTTGACCCAAAAAATTTCTTAGGCTATTAAAATCAGCTTTTCGAAAATCTGGCACTTTAACAGAATTTTCTCCTACTGGTCTATTCCATTCTATGCTAAATCTGATTTCTTTGTGATCACTGCTCCCTAGCTCACTCCCTATTTCGATGTCATTAATTTGCGTTTCCCTGTTAGTTAACACTAAATCTAAAATATTATTTTCCCGTGTTGGTTCCTTAATGTGTTGCGTAAGAAAGCAATCGTCAATTAATTCTAGAAAATCTTCTGTTTCACTATTCCCTGTTTTGTTCAACCAGTTTATTCCGCTAAAATTAAAGTCACCCATGACATAAATACTGTTAGATCTAGATGCTCTAGATATTTCATCCCATAGATGCTTTGCTTCCATTCTGTCTAAATTTGGTGGCCTATATATTACTCCTATTATAATATTATTAGCTTTTTCGTTTAATTCAATCCAAATAGTTTCTGTGTGTGGCTCTGTTTTGATTCCCTCTTTGAGACTACATTTCAAATTGTCCCTAACATATATGGCTACTCCACCTCCTCGTCTAATATATCTATCTGTGTGAAATAGTTTAAATCCATATATTTGATATTCAGCTAATAGTTCTCTATTTTCTACATTCATCCACGTTTCGGTAAGTGCAATAATATCTATTTTTTCTGTGCAGACAAGAGCATTTAATTCGTTAATTTTATTTCTTAGACTTCTACTGTTAGTGTAATATACCCTAAGTGAATTGTTATTTTGCGGACCTTCTCTTTCCCTGATCGTTTTGCCAATTCCTTTCTCCCACAAACACATACTTTTATTACCTCCTTCCTCCAAATCAATTCCCATACCTCTATCTACTAACAGTTTAAACCCAAACAAACACCTCTAACCACTTCTTCTAGCGAGTTCGCAACAGCAACAACCCCAGCTCTCGATAGATGCACCCCATCACGAGCATACATTTCATTTCTTCCATAGAAGTGTTCCCAGTTGTCTATGAAAGATATTGCATTTGATTTGCAATATCTTTCCAGCCGGCAATTGACACCAAGTGCCCTCGATATCCATTCATTTCCCACTCCCTTTCTTGGAAGAATGCCACATATGATCGGGATTCCTCCCTTGCTCCTAACTAACTCTATGGCTGTTTTATACCTCTGAATCAGTTCCTCACTCCTGACTCGACCAACATCATTTCCTCCCACGCTAATGCAAATAATGGGATTGTTCCCATTACCAGCCATAATATCATTCATGTTGTTTATAATATCACCAATGCCAGCTCCGGGATAGCAAACCCTTAACCTGTTCCCCCTATCTCTAGCACAAAACGTTCTATCCAAATACCTTATCTGGGAATCTCCCACAACTAATGTTTGCTTAGGTACTTCCTTTACTTTCTGAGGGGCCTGCGCTTCCTTTCTCTTCGTTGCTTTCCCTTTTGCGCGATCCACAGTCTCTCCACAGCACTCGTCCTCCAAAACGTCAAATGAATTTGAAGTTGCTATGGCGTTTGAAGGCGGCTTTATCAAAGTCTTCTTAAGGCCCCTGTCTTTCGCAACTCTCCAAGACGAGGTCCCTTTACTGCTGGTCTCCTCCTTCGTTACTTCTCGTTGTTTTTTAAGCTGACGCACCTCCTCCCGCAGAGAGTCCAACTCTGTCCTCAGGGCTCCCACTAGAGTCACCAGGTCCTTCACTACAACTTCCATATTGCTATGATAATATAACAACATTGGCATAAAGGGTAATGAAAAGGCAGACTCACTAGCAAAAACTGTCACTGCTCTACCTGTTGTACAGGTTCAAATCCCTCCAAGTTTCTCACAGATAAAGGAGCAAATCAAGAAGAAAATATTCTCAACTATCAAAAGTCGCCACAGAGCCAAAGTAGCGGAAGGAAGATCCACTGCGATATGGTATGAACAAGCCACTGGTTACTCCTCTTTCAAGCCTGGCAAAAATATATCCAGAGACATTGCAGTAGCCATACACAGACTCAGACTTGGGTACAAGTGCTGCTGGGAGGTAATGAACCCAATAGTTAAGGAGTGTCACATCTGTGAAACTGAGGCAGAGGCGCCGCTATTGCACTACTTACTAGAATGTGAAGCTACTGAACCCCTGCGCATCAAACTCAACATTAATCCAACGACAGCAGCTGCATTAGATGCACATTCCACCGCGACTACAATGATTAGAAAAGCTGTTGAGGAATGGGACTCATTAGTGAGCATTCTGCATCTACATCCGCCACCAAGATAATGTTAATAAAAAAAAGATTAAAACCAGTGCAATAAAACAGAAGCGACAAAATAAGCAGGTAAAAAGGAGAAGTCCTCTCCTCCATTTTAAACTTAGACCTAAATATCACAGGAAAAAGGTTATCATGTATATCACCAAACTCAATTACGGGCTCGCCATAGCCCGAGCTACATGGACACTCCGTCCTGAATAGCTAAATCTTTAACAACAACATGTTAGCAGTCACTTCATTTCAGTCGCTGAGTGTAGCAGTACACAGTTACAGTCACTCCCTCAGTTACTCATTTAGTACAGTGTAGCCATGTCTCCCCAGGATATGACTTTCCTAACCATCCTTCTTGAATTATTAACGTCAGAAGGACACAGTGATATAGTAGCAAGAGCAAGGAAAATTGCTGAAGACGACCCAACCCTAAACGAAGCACCGTGGCAACTTGTAGGCAACGGAAAGGCTAACAAACGAAGAAGAACCGAAGAAACGTCCAAAGAAACCAAACTAGAAGCCAACCAGAACTCAAGAGCAGCACCCAAACCAATGCCAAGGACCATATTCAAGACCAAAAAACCAGTGGATGGTCCCACTTATGCTTTCATTGCCGCACTGGAAAAGAATAATCCAGGATCAGATCTTAGAGCCAAGCCCGACATTAGAGGCAGATATAACATATCCACAGCTAATCCGGATATAATCACAAACCTCAGGAACACAGAACACCTAGTGGAACTGAAACAAGAAGAAAAAATCACCAAAATGATAGTTCAAAATTTCCCGGTCGAAGTTCATGCAAACAGACTCCTAGAATGCCCAAATGTCACGACGGCGGAAAGATGCAAGCACAACAATATCGAAACAAGACAGGTTCTTGTAACAATAAAAGGACCTCGCATCAACACTGAGTGTTGGCATCTATGGTCAATTCAGGCTGAGACTGTACAACCCAGAACCCATGCGCTGTTACAGATGTCAGCGCTTCGGCCACCACAAAGATGGCTGCAGAGGCCCGGAACGATGTGGTGTATGTAGCGAGCTCCATAATACCGACATATGCAAGAATCTGCACAAAGAAGGCAGACAAACGAAAGCAAAATGCCCGAACTGCGGGGATACACATCACGCCTGGAACAAACGATGTCCAGAAAGGGTAAAAAGAATACTAGCTTTCGGATCAACCCAGCAACCCAAAGTAACTACTTCGAGACCCCAATCGACCAGTCCCTCGGTAAAAAGCCAGTGGTACACCCTTCGGCAAGTCCGAATAAATGAAGATCAGCAACAGTCTGGCGCGCCGGGTCCTTCTGGTCTGGGCAAGGACGGGGCCTCCAACAACTGGAGGGGGCAGGGGGGCGCTGCTCCACTGGGAGACAGCAACAGAATGGATCGGGGCGGCAAGGCGAAAAAGCCTGCCGTTGCCTCCGGGACCTCCCAGGCAGGAATGATGAAACCCTGCATCATCGGGTGCCTCAGTGGCTGGATGTAGCAGGGGCGCTTCGGCCCAACCAGGAGTCACCTCACCCGCCAAGAAGGAAGTCTCCACTCTAGCCAAGAAGACACAAACGGTCGGGAAAACCAGTACTATAAAAACCATGGACTCAATGATTCTACTATAAACGGAAAAATGGACAATCTCAAAATTATACAATGGAATATACAAGGATTCAAATGCAAAGCACAAACACTCAGAGCAGTGCTTCTCAAGGGTAGCATTGATATTGTTCTACACCAAGAAACACTCACCAGGACTGGCAGATTTATCAATATTCCAGAATATCAAGGATTCCACTGCCCTATGGCACAAGGTGGCACCAGAGGCATTTCAATTCTAGTAAGAAATCATATCAATGCCACGGCAATCACAGACCTGCCCAACTGTGGCGAGAACGTCGAAATTATGGGAGTTAAGCTCACTATGAGGAACTCAACGCTGTCCATTTTCAATGTATACAAGAACCAGAGAGAACATGACATGGATCTCTCAACAATCTTTGAAATAGCAGTCACTACACCTACTATCATCTCTGGTGACTTCAACGCTCATAGTGAATTACTTCTTGATTCACCAAGAACCAACGCCAACGGAAGACATATTGAACATCTTTTGGATGAAGTGCCAGAAATCAGTCTGCTTAATTCGACGGAACCAACCCACACTGGTGGGGGAAAGTTGGATCTCACGTTTGTTTCCACCAGTGTTTATGAGTTGTGTCATTGGTCAGTGGATCATGTCCTGACTAGTGACCACTTTGCCACAAAAACAGTTATTAATATAGCACTACCTCCTAGACCTCCAGCTCCCGAGCCCGGATGGGACTTTATCAAAGCAGATTGGACGAAGTTTTAGGAAGCTCTCGAAACTTGGCACCAAAACTACGCTCCTCCTGACAACACCGAAGAAATGGAAAAAGATTTAGTAAATGCAATACATAGAGCAGCAAATCACGCCATCCCCAAGAGGAAAACAATCACCCAACAACACAAGGACCATTGGTATTACTGTGATAGGATCAAAGAGCTACATAACAGACTAAATCGTGCACGAAAGAATTTCAGAAGAGATAGAACCGAAGCTAATCTAGGACTTCTTAGAGCTGTCCGAGATCATGTGCACGAAGAAACAGCAAAAATCCAAGAAGAAAAATGGCTCGAGTGGTGTGCCAAGCTAAATCAGCTTACGTCCTTGGGCGACATCTAGAGGCAGATCAACAAGGCCAAAGGAAAATCGTCTCCTGCTCCGCCGCACCATATTCATCCATAGCAAGAAGCAGAAAGGCTAGCAAATCTATTTGCTTCAAGAGCCAGTTCCACTCAACTTCCTCAAGCAACTCTGACTCACCAACAAAGACTTCAAGCAGCAAGATGGAAAAAAATAGATGATGCTTTAGCCTTACCTGACGAACTACACCAACCTTTCAATCTAAAAGAACTAAGAAGTGCTACAAAGAAAACTAAAAATACAGCTCCAGGCGAGGACAAAATCACTTACAACATGCTAGCCAAGCTAGGAGAAAAGGGTGAAGAAGCCTTCTTGAATCTCATCAACAGAGTATGGGTGACAAGAACCCGACCACTCTCTTGGAACAGTGCAATTATAGTTCCCATTCCAAAACCTAAAGACCCAGGAAATCCAAGACCCATCTCATTAACAAGCTGTCTGGCTAAAACTGCAGAAAGAATGGCTCTTAATCGAATTGAATGGAAAGCCAATCCACTACACCAAAATATGTTTGCTTACAGAAAAGGTGTTGGAACCACAGAATGCCTTACCTCCCTCCTGGATAAAATCAATGACAAACCTGGAATCCTTATTTTTCTAGACCTTGAAAAAGCCTTCGAGCTAGCCAGTGTTCCAGCTACACTGTGCTGCCTTGTGGATAAGGAAATCAAAGGACACGCTCTTGCTTTTGCCAAAGGAAGCCTGCTTAACCGAGAAGCTAAAGTCAAATTCCAAGGAAAATCATCGACCTCAAAGAGGCTGGAAAATGGAACTCCGCAGGGAGGAATACTAAGCCCCTTCCTCTTCAACTGTCTCATGGAACAATTCATGAAGCTCAAGCTACCAAAAGCCAAACTTCTTAACTATGCAGACGACTTTGTGGTCATCATCAATGTCAAAGGTGCAATCAACCATGCACAAAAATGCCTAGATATTATCAGCAAGGAAGCAGAACGCATAGCAGTGAAAATAAACAGTAATAAAACAAACGCAATGGCCGTTAAAATGAGAACTCAAGACATCAGACTGGCAATACAAGGACAAGAAATTGAGTGGGTTACCTCTTTTCAATACCTAGGAGTCATAATAGACAACCAGTTGAAATTCACTCAAGAAATTGAATATCTTCGGCAACGCTGTAAAGCCAGAAACTCAGTTTTGCGCTCTCTAACCAGTCTTAGAAAGGGTGCATCTCTACCAGTACTCAAAATGTACTACGTTCAAGCAGTTAGGTCACTCATCGACTATGCTGCTCCTGCTCTTACATCCCTCAGTGATAACCAGTGGGAGAAACTGGAAGTGTCTCAAAATGATGCTCTGCGAACAATGCTTGGAGCACCTATATGGACGCGTAGAGAGAACCTTAGAATGGAAACAAATTTACCAGCATTAGAAACAGGATGAAACAAAGGATAGCCACCATAATAGGAAAACTTACTGGAACAACTGCCAGGCTGTCAATCAAAGACAGCATACAGAGATCCTTTCAGAAAAACCTACAGTATAGAACAAGCTCATGGATTGTTGGATATTTCCAACACCGAATACAGCACTGTTGTATTCTCATTACTTATTACTAACTATACTAATTATTGTAGTAAGTAAAATTAACAATACGTAGAATTCTCATGTACTAATAATTTCATCTGTGCAGTAGGCTAGAATTCTCACGTCACCTGACGCCAGTATTGCGGCAGATTTCCTTACAATAAACACATTATATCCAATGTATGTGAGAATTAAATTCGATTCTCTATAACTAAGGCATTCTGTATGATAACTAATTGCAGATGAATTGACCTCCAACTAAAAGCCGAATAGAGCGTTGGAGTCATAGCAATTATCTCGTAATAAAAGTTAAAGTCACCAGTGAATGCCATGGGGAGACATTAATTCCTCTCCCTTATATATTTACTATTCTTAAATTGGTAAATAATAATAATTTCCTCCTCTAAATAATAAACCCGTCCAGTCTTCAACGTTTCAAGCGTAAATGTGAGAAATATTAATGTTCGTGACATAATTTGTTTTATGAACGTGCGACGCGGCGTGGGTAGAGGAGGACCAACTCACTACACGTGGAGAGCCCCTCTGAGGCAGACCTGCGCATACCGTACTCACAAGGAGACGCCATTGCCCAACCACTAGGGCAGACGTTATCCATCCTCAGATGAAAGTCGCCACTGTGAGGCGTGAATAACCTTGCAGATAATATCTTCAGCTAGTGCTGGTGTCAGATAAGGAACCTTTTAACCTGGTTCTTGACAACACGTGACCAGCCAGTGAAGCGCGCCACTATCCAGGATAGGCTTAGCCGGAGCCTGGGACGCGAATTACGGCAATCTTAAAACTTATACAGTGCCCTTCAGCTAAGTATATTCCCTTTATGTGATGCATCTGGTAAAGAGTTTTGTAGTAGCTGGGTGATTGACCGTTATGACTGCACTGATAACATCTAATAACAGGTGATTAAATTTTGTCACCTGTAACTCTCAATTTCTTGAATATAGAGATTCAGTAGTTAAATTAGTTGCTACTGTAAATATTTGTCTTGCAGCACGTGAGAAGAATTCTTCCATGCCGCCTTCTCCCATGTTAATCCAGTCCCATTCGTCAGCCGACCGAGTCCAGAGAATTAGAGGAAACTTCCATGGCTTGTCTAAAGGAATCATCATTAAGCTAAGACTTATATTTCTTTCATGAATTCTATTGCAATTCTTATAGTGCAGAATTCCCTCAGGATTAATATGTGATTTACTGTAACTCTCATTACTATACTCATAATCTATGTTCCCATCTATGGTAATGATAGCAGTTTCAATATAATTTTTATAGGATTAGATTATTATTAATTGAATTAGTGAACGAACCACACTAATTCCTGGACGTACTTACCTCCAGTAATAACCCCCCAATGTAGGTGCTTGAGGGTTTGATTCATTTAATAATACAGCCCATTAATTATTTCTATGATCATATTTTCTAGTATTTTATCCATAGTTACTGGTTTCATCTAGGAATTATCTAATGATCAGAAATTCTCAGTTTCCCTCTTTACTATAAAAGCGGGTGGTCCTTCGTAATTTAATTTACTACATTAATATTTAAATAATCAGATTCAAGCCCCAAATATCCCACATTATGGTCCTTATCGAACCGGATAGGCATTAAATTTATAATTAAAATATTAACCATTAATAACTAATCCTTGTGTGATAGAAGCTAGACTAACTATTTAATTAATTGTGTCAACTAACAGTGTAACACATTAGTTAGGCTATATCACACTAACATATTGCTACTTTCACCTCATGTATAAGGTAGCTTTAGTGGGTCATAACCAATTACCCACAACATTTAGACCTACACTTCATACTGAAGTAGAATCTTTAGGTCACCAAGAGCAACAGCTCATAACCTTGTATTAATCACTAACACCAATTAAGTGTTAACCATTTAGGCTATACCAATGTTTCAATATTGGGCTGTCAGCAGACTGTCCATTATAGCCCGAATCCATGTTATAATTACTGATTCACTCAAGTCAGTGGATCATTAACATTTAGGGATCCAGTATACTAATATAAATTACTGATCTCATATTAGTTAATCATTACTAACCCTGATAATATTTTATTCCACAATTAAGAGTACATTCAGGAGTTAGGTAATATTTACGGCAGTAGAATACTTGCCAAACACAATTAATTCTTTTGTGTTCATTTAATTTCTTATACACATAATTACACAAGTGTATATTATATAAAATACAAAAAAAAACAAAAACACAGCACAATTATTTGCACATTACTGCACCATAATATAATCTTTGACAACCTTCATTAGGTAGCAATTTAGGCTGTGATTGTGTTGAATTTGGCACAAGCACAGACTAAATATAGTTGTAGTTTCTCAAGTAGAAATTCACACGACTAGGCTTGAGCTAGTTAGTGACACATATATTATTCTTTTGTGCTGACCCTATCAAGGGTGGGATTAACCATTTATTGTGTAATTATTCTATTGCATATTTCTATGTATGTCTTTGAGTGTTACTGTAAGTCTGCTACCCATCCGAGGCTGATTTAGAAGAGCTAAGCTGAGGTACACCTGTAGTGAGACCAAGGTACCACTCAAATCTTAGTTGCTTATTATTAGGTAGGTAGCTAACCTCTAAATGAGGTAAATTACAACCAGCCTCAAGAAATATCAGGCTGTCAATACTTATACCTGCTCTACATCAAGGAGCGGACCCCATAGCTATACCACTAGCTACATAAGCCCTATCAGGCTGTCAATAATTATACCTGCTCTACATCAAGGAGCAGACACCATAGCTATACCACTAGCTACATAAGCCCTATCAGGCTCAACTTACCGCAAGAATGAATCCTTTAGAAAGGAATGCAAGATTCTTGACAGCTCTTCAACGTCCCTTAGGAAAACTGCTTATGAAATGTCATTTCTGTGTCGAAACTGACCCAGGTGACGTCTATAGACTAGCAAGTTACATAAGGTACGCCATCCAAAAATATGATCATAAGACTGTAATCGAGTCCCACAGGAATTTACTCCAAGTCGGTCATACTGTTTCAGACCACTTACGTCTAACAGAATCTGATCTCGATAACTATGAACATTCTGTTCAAACCAGGTTAGACCGATATAAGGAAGTGCTTGCGAGACAAGATATTCCCGAGTGGGTAGATCAGATCATTAATAGACCTGTATCCAGGTTAACACTCAGTTCAGATGAAATACCTGAACTAACTCAAGACGAGGAGAATCCTCTAATCAATGCTGATCACGATGCAGGATCAACAACTGAAGATCAACCTTCATTTTCTAACCTCTCATCTAATACAGCTTCATGTGATGATTTGTTTCCAGAGTCTGATCAAATTTCAGACCACTCTTCTCAATGTTCCCTGGATTCTATAAGTTCAATACATAAGGCTACTGAATTAACTAGCTTATCACCAGAACCCAGAGAAACAAGTGAAGCTGCAGATGAAACAAGTGAAGCTGCAATGATCAGTGAATCTGAACCAGAAAATGATAAAGCTAATGCTGCAGCAGCAGTCGAAGCTATAATTAAAGCTGAGGCTACACAAGAAGCCTTAAGCAACACAAGTAATGGTCACAATTGCTCACAACAGCCTTCTAAAGTAAGTGCTAACAATGAGAAGACTATTATAAACCTTGTGCACCAATTATTAAATTTATCTTCACCAGATCAATCAGTTGACTCTTTACAAGCTTTTAGTTTTCAGCTTGAGTCACTGGTAAATTCTTTCAGTAAAGAGGTGGATCACCCAACTACTGAGTGGATGACTAAAATTATCATCCAGAGAAAATTGTCTGGTGACACACTTAATCAATTATATGTATACCAGAATGGTAATACCCTGTCAATGCAGGATATATTTACAGGTTTGCGTAATATGAGCAATCATACAGCAGACCAAGCAATTAATGCTAAATCTGAATGCACCAAAACTGTACCTACATCAGTTTCCTTACCTGAAACTCCTAAAGTGACACTGTCACTAGGTAACAAAGGTGCTAATAATCCATGTAACAACAATCAGTCAAATACTGATTCATCAGTGAGGCCTAAGAGTCCCACAGGAGCTCCTAAGAGACCTAATAGTCCAAAGATCACTCCCAAGAGCCTGTTAATGGTTCCCCAGAGTACACCAAGTACTCACAAGAGAATAAATAACAAGCAAATGCAAGCAGTAAAACCATCACAACCTGCAAATACTGTTTTACCTAAACCGGTAACCCCTAAACGATCTGTAGGATAAGGAATGTGCTTGTTTTGCAATCAAAAACATTCTCTGTACAAATGTACTAATTATCCTAATAAAGACACAAGAGTCAGACGACTCAAACAGTTACACAAATGTACTAGGTGTCTCAAACCACATAATGTTAACAGCTGTGACACCCCACTGAACACCTGCAATAGGTGTAGAAGGGGCAAGCATCATGCTGCACTGTGCAAATTAGTTAGGACTAATTATGTCAATCCTAGAATAGGACGTAGAGAATCTACACCAGTACAGTGCTGCGAGGTGCGAGATGTGTACAGCGTAACTTCACAAGCATCTCAAGTGGATGCTGCTTTGCCTACTGCCCAACTTCAAGTGAAGAACAGAGGTGACAAGATCACCATACGTGGACTATTTGATCAAGGTTCCCAGAGAACTTTCATTACTCAAAGGGCAGCAGAGGCACTTAATTTACAACCAATAGGACAGGTAAAATTAAACTTGTCAGGGTCCATGATAAATCGAGGAACCCATGAATACTCAGTAGTTCAACCGCTTGTACGACTAGGTAGTCATGCCAAGGCTGTCCAAGCCATTGTTGTAGATCAAATACCTTTAGACTTAAATATTAAAGGTCTGGGGTACACAGCCCACTTCCTGCAGGAACGTGAAATTAATTTGGCTGACAACAAGTTAAAGTCTGACCGCCTTAACAATGTAGATGTACTAGTAGGAGCCGACTACTATTACCAGTTCATAACTGGACATGTTAAACGATTGGGAATGAATATGCTCCAATCTGCAGGAGGCTACTTACTTACTGGTAAAGTTCTGAATGTGAACAAGCCTAAACCTGCCAACAATAATAAATTAGTCAGCAGTAAATCAATTCTCCAGCAACAAGCTAAAGGGAGAAACGCAGCTGAGTAATAAACTCAGATTGAATGTAGTGCAATTGATACTCGCCGAGATGTTTCATAGCTCTCAGTGAAAACCAATGGTTCGTACTCAAACAAGTACAAGTCACAGCGACCAAACTATTGAATTCACTGCAGACCTAGAATTATTCTCGACAAGTAGTAATTGACCACACTCAGTCTTCCTAGTTAAATTGTAATGTTGGGCTAGAGAATCTAGTACTTCCTAGTTAAATTGTAATGTTAGGCTAGAGAATCTAGTACTCCCTAGGTAATTAATAATGTTAGGCTAGAGAATCTAGCACTCAATGCCACTGGCATTTCCTGAATTTAATTACAAATTCACTAGGACCACTGGTCCACTATACTTGCGCTGAAAGGTTTGCCAAGAAAACCTTCTTAATACCATGTTTTCTGCACTAAGAGTTAGTGATAAATACTTGCATTAATTGTTTGAGTTGTTTTTCTTTCGTTTCTGCTTATTTAGTGTAGGAGCGCAGCACGAACAAACTTGCAAACTTACTAATATGTAAGTGAATTTACAGAGAACTAAGATGTTTAATGCATTATCGTTAAACATCAGCATTGTTAATTAACATGCTCCATGAGCTTAATATAGCTCACCTTAGAATTAACGTAATAATATGAGTGCTTGTTCCCCATGCGTACGAGCTTAATATTGCTCGCCATGACAATTGAATGACAAAACTCCACCTCGTTAATTCGAGTTCACTGAACTCACCCTGTTAACTGTTAACGAGCTCACTGCAGCTCACCCTGTTAGCACTGCTAACGAGCTCACTGTAGCTCACCCTGTCAACACTTTTGACGAGTTCACTGAACTCACCCTGTTAACTGTTAACGAGCTCACTGCAGCTCACCCTGTTAGCACTGCTAACGAGCTCACTGTAGCTCACCCTGTTAACACTGTTGACGAGTTCACTGAACTCACCCTGTTAACGGTTAACGAGCTCACTGTAGCTCACCCTGTCAACACTGTTGACGAGTTCAATGTAACTCACCCTGTTAGCACTGCTAACGAGCTCACTGTAGCTCACCCTGTCAACACTGTTGACGAGTTCACTGTAACTCACCCTGTTATCACTGCTAACGAGCTCACTGTAGCTCACCCTGTCAACACTGTTGACGAGTTCAATGTAACTCACCCTGTTAGCACTGCTAACGAGCTCACTGTAGCTCACCCTGTCAACACTGTTGACGAGTTCACTGCAACTCACCCTGTTAGCACTGCTAACGAGCTCACTGTAGCTCACCCTGTCAACACTGTTGACGAGTTCACTGCAACTCACCCTGTTAGCACTGCTAACGAGCTCACTGTAGCTCACCCTGTCAACACTGTTGACGAGTTCACTGCAACTCACCCTGTTAGCACTGCTAACGAGCTCACTGTAGCTCACCCTGTCAACACTGTTGACGAGTTCACTGCAACTCACCCTGTTAGCACTGCTAACGAGCTCACTGCAGCTCACCCTGTTAACACTGTTAACGAGCTCACTGCAGCTCACCCTGTCAACACTGTTGACGAGTTCAATGTAACTCACCATGTTCACGAGTTCAATATAGCTCGACCAGTTAATGAGCTCAATACTGCTCACAATGTTAATTCGAGTACATTTTTGCTCACAATTAGCTTAGTCTCTTACTTAGGTAGGTTAGAAATTCAAACCATTTATTTAGGTAAGTTTAGGGACTTTAGTAGTGTCAACTGAGTACTAGCCTAATCGGTACTCACCCTTAATTACAGTTGACTATACTTATAGAGACTGATTTAATAAACTCAAATTCATGTAAAGGTGATTTCGTACTAACATGTTTACAGTGTCAAGCCTATGAGCTGCCATTTAATTAGCTCATAAGTCAGAATGACTAGGCTACTAATCTCACTGTCGACTCAGAATTTTCCTTGATTTTAATGAATAAACTTTTCAGTTCTCTACTTTTCTATTATTTTAACTAATTAGCAAATTAGTTGTACCATTAGTCAGAATGACTACTGCACGGCAGTGCACATTAGATTCAATTTCCTCATTTGAATTTGGGGTGATCATGATGCTGCGTGATGTTATTGTCTAGTAACTCAATAGTTACAAGTCACAGCGACACTAGACAGTCACCTTACTGTAGTGTCATAGTCTCCTTGATCTTAAATGACTAATAATACTTTACTGTATAATTATACAATAATGTTATCAGTTCTTAGGAACTTTTTCTGAGTTTACCTACGATTCAGCAGCTACGTAATACACCATTACATGTCACTGCGACCCTAGTTGTTGAGTTTATTGTGAGCTTTAGAGAGTTCCTGATTATCGATAACTTAATCATTTAATGTTTCAATATTTAATACATGTTTCCACCAAGGGAAACTACAAGCCTATTATAGTTCTCAACTAAGAACAATTCTTTAAATATTGTGTAGGCTATAAGCAACATGTTTCATTTGACATGTAAATAGCAAGACTCAAGTTCTTGTAAGTCCTTGATAAATCCGGGACGTTCGTTATGTGTGTACTAACATACTAACATATTAACATACTAATGTACTAATCTTAATGTCACTTCGGGATAGGTCAGTACAACACAGTACACTACGACCCTAGAATCCTCCCCCCGGAGTTATGTTGGATATTTCCAACACCGAATACAACACTGTTGTATTCTCATTACTTATTACTAACTATACTAATTATTGTAGTAAGTAAAATTAACAACACGTAGAATTCTCATGTACAAATAATTTCATCTGTGCAGTAGGCTAGAATTCTCACGTCACCTGACGCCAGTATTGCGTCAGATTTCCTTACAGTAAACACGTTACATCCAATGTATGTGAGAATTAAATTCGATTCTCTATACCTAAGGCATTCTGTATGATAACTAATTGCAGATGAATTGACTTCCAACTAAAAGCCGAATAGAGCGTTGGGGTCATAGCGTCTATCTCGTAATAACGTTAACGTCACCAGTGAATGCCATGGGGAGACATTAATTCCTCTCCCTTATATATTTACTATTCTTAAATTGGTAAATAACAATATTTTCCTCCTCTAAATAATAAACCCGTCCAGTCTTCAACGTTTCAAGCGTAAATGCGAGAAATATTAATGTTCGTGACAATAATTTGTTTTATGAACGCGGACGCAGCGTGGGTAGAGGAAGGCCAACCAAGTACACGTGGAGAGCCGCTCAGAGGCAGACCTGCGCATACCGTACTCACAAGGAGACGCCATTGTCCAGCCACTAGGGCAGACGTTATCCATCCTCAGATGAAAGTCGCCACTGTGAGGCGTGAATAACCTTGCAGATAATATCTTCAGCTAGTGCTGGTGTCAAATAAGGAACCTTTTAACCTGGTTCTTGACGACACGTGACCGGCCAGCGAAGCGCGTCACTATCCAGGATAGGTCTAACCGGAGCCTGGGACGCGAAGCACGGCAATCTTAATACTTATACAGTGCCCACAGCTAAGTATATTCCTTTATGTGATGCATCGGGTAAAAGTTTATTGGTAGCTGGGTGATTGTCCGTTATGACGCACGATAACATCTAATAACAGGTGATTAAATTTTGTCACCTGTAACTCTCAATTTCTTGAATATAGATTTAGTAGTCAAATTAGTTGCTACTGTAAATATTTGTCTTGCAGCACGAGAGAGGAACTTTCCATGCCGCCTTCTCCCATGTTAATCCGTCCCATTCGTCAGCCGACCGAGTCCAGAGAATAAGAGGAACTTCCATGGCTTGTCTAAAGGAATCATCATTAAGCTAAGACTATATTTTCTTTCATGATTCTATTGCAATTTCTTATGTGCAGAATCCCTCAGGATTAATATGTGATTTACTGTAACTCTCATTACTATACTCATAATCTATGTTCCCATCTATGGTAATGATAGCAGTTTCAATATAATTTTTATAGGATTAGATTATTATTAATTGAATTAGTGAACGAACCACACTAATTCCTGGACGTACTTACCTCCAGTAATAACCCCCCAATGTAGGTGCTTGAGGGTTTGACTCATTTAATAATACAGCCCATTAATTATTTCTATGATCATATTTTCTAGTATTTTATCCATAGTTACTGGTTTCATCTAGGAATTATCTAATGATCAGAAATTCTCAGTTTCCCTCTTTACTATAAAAGCGGGTGGTCCTTCGTAATTTAATTTACTACATTAATATTTAAATAATCAGATTCAAGCCCCAAATATCCCACATGGATGGATAATGTGGTCAAGATTTTAGAGAAAATGGACATGAAATGGACCATTAAAAACAAAGGGGAAGATAGACCATATCAACACTTTCGACAGCCTCCTCCATGGGAAGAATCGACTCTAAAGATAATTATTGAAAGATTATCAGTTAAAAATTCAGCATGTGACCCGCAGAGGCTCAAGGAAGTAATAGAGCAACAAATGGAAACTATCTCTAGACCCACAACGACTCACATCTTCACAGACGGATCAGTTGATCAAGAAAAAGGTTCTGCTGGGGCAGCAGTTTACACTACCAACCATAAAGCTTACTGGAGCATGAATAGTGGGTGCTCAACATTGCAAACAGAATTATATGCCCTGAAGGAGGCAATAAACTATACAATTAAGAATAATTTACATGATGTCATCATTCATACAGACTCTAAATCTTCGCTCCAGGCATTGTTATCCAGTCAGCACAGAGATGATATACATCTCCTCACAGAAATTCAACATATAGGAAAAGATGCCCATAATCGAGGGCTGTCAGTCACCCTAAATTGGATTCCAAGTCACATTGGCATAAAGGGTAATGAAAAGGCAGACTCACTAGCAAAAACTGCCACTGCTCTACCTGTTGTACAGGTTCAAATCCCTCCAAGTTTCTCACAGATAAAGGAGCAAATCAAGAAGAAAATATTCTCAACTATCAAAAGTCGCCACAGAGCCAAAGTAGTGAAAGGAAGATCCACTGCGATATGGTATGAACAAGACACTGGTTACTCCTCTTTCAAGCCTGGCAAAAAGATATCCAGAGACATTGCAGTAGCCATACACAGACTCAGACTTGGGTACAAGTGCTGCTGGGAGGTAATGAACCCAATAGTTAAAGAGTGTCACATCTGTGAAACTGAGGCAGAGGCGCCGCTATTGCACTACTTACTACAATGTGAAGCTACTGAACCCCTGCGCATCAAACTCAACATTAATCCAACGACAGCAGCTGCATTAGATGCACATTCCACCGCGACTACAATTATTAGAAAAGCTGTTGAGGAATGGGACTCATTAGTGAGCATTCTGCATCTACATCCGCCACCAAGATAATGTTAATAAAAAAAGATTAAAACCAGTGCAATAAAACAGAAGCGACAAAATAAGCAGGGAAAAAGGAGAAGTCCTCTCCTCCATTTTAAACTTAGACCTAAATATCACAGGAAAAAGGTTATCATGTATATCACCAAACTCAATTACGGGCTCACCATAGCCCGTGTTACATGGACACTCCGTCCTGAATAGCTAAATCTTTAACAACAACATGTTAGCAGTGTTCACATCAACGCTAACACAGTCCTTCTCTCTCAGTCACTGACACCTCCAGCGACCATTCCCTGTTTCCTTGCAGACAGCCACGATGGCCGACATGTTCACTAAGGAGATGATCATTCAGCTTTCAATCGTTGGAGGACTTTTGCTGTTTGTAATACTCATGCATTTGCTGTGTTGCTTCATTAACAAGGTGAGGGTTGTTGCAACATCAACAAATTACCCGAACACAATGTGAGAGTTGCATTGTTTGATTTGTTGGGTATAAATAGTCCTGTTGTTAACTATTTTAATATCTTGTTTACAACTACAATGTTAATGTTCATGTTTTATGTTTTCAGGTGAAGACCTCCTCAAAGTCAAGTGGGGAACAGCCTAATTCCTACTACAGCTTCCAGAATGAGATAACCAACTTTGATGGGCTCAAATGCTCCTCTCAAGAGTCTGCTTGGCCCCTTGGCCAGACACACAATGTATAATACGACGCCCTGAGTGTCGCCAGCAGCTCTCTGGATGTGCCGAGGCCTCAACCAACATTTACCACCTTCCAGGTTAAGGCTCCTGTCAACACTTCAGAGGTCATGTCACCGGCCTCTCCCTACCCGCAGTCAACAGCCCAGAAAGTGACCACGTTGGAGGAAATCTCTCGATTTCACGAAATCTCTCTATTCCTGGGCCAGCCTTCAGAGGACATTAGTAAGGCTTCTGATATTATGAAAGTCAAGACACCAATACCTTTGAGAGACATGACCTTGGTAGAGGTACATCCTGGCACCGACCAGTCCCACCAAGCGACCAGGGGCATAGTCAGGCAAGCCTTGGCTCTAACACGTCACACTGCCTCGACCAGATGGAAGAGGCTCTAGTGTCCTGTCTATCAAGTGTTTCAAACTGTTGCTTTCCACATTAAGTTATCCTGGAAGTTACTCATAACTCACTGCTTGTAGTCTACACAGTTTACTCCAATAAAACATGAACATAAACCCAGTTTATAATTTATTTTCCCATCATTTAAATACTTGTTAAGGGAAGCAATAATATATTATACATCAGTTATTGATAGATCTTTTTTATTCTGGAATTAGTCTCTGTAACTGTACAATTTGATGCCGTTACTTTGTTTGAGATGTATACAAGAGTTGTTACATTCTTGTACAGCCACTAGTACGAGTAGCGTTTCGGGCAGGTCCCTGGAATACGATCCCCGCCGCGAAGAATTGTTTTTAGACCAAGTACACATATTACTGTTGAGTTAAACTGAGGCTACAGTTAAGGATTTGCGAACAGTAAATCCCCCCCGGCCAGGACACGAACCCATGACAAAGCGCTCGCGGAACGCCAGGCGAGTGTCTTACCACTACACCACAGAGACTGCCTAACTTAGTACTTGACAATCGTATAATATTAGAGATTTTGAGATAACTGTACAATCAATCATAAATGAAACAATCATGGGACCCCACCTCCACCACGTTACGCGGTAATTGGTTCCACAAATCAAAAATCCTGTTACCGAACCATTATTTACCCAAGTCTTTTCTAAATCTTTAGGCAAAGACAAAGTAACGGGGAGCATTGAAGCGCAGGTCCCTCAAACTGCTCGAAAGGAAAAGGGAGAATCGAAGCGAATTTTGGTTGTGGGAGATTCCCAGGTGAGGTATTTAGACAGAACGTTTTGTGCCAGAGATAGGGGGAACAGCTTAAGGGTTTGCTATCCGGGAGCTGGAATTGGTGATATTGTTGGAAACATGAATGATATTATGACAGGAAATGGGAACAAACCCATTATTTGTATTAGTGCAGGGGGTAATGTTGTTTGACGAGTTAGGAGTGAGGAACTAATACAGAGGTTCAGGACAGCCATTGAATTAGTTAGGAGCAAGGGAGGAATCCCGATCATATGTGGCATTCTTCCAAGAAAGGGAGTGGGAAATGAATGGATGTCAAGGGCACTTGGTGTCAATTGCCGGCTGGAAAGATATTGCAAATCAAATGTAATATCTTTCATAGACAACTGGGAACACTTCTATGGAAGAAATGAAATGTATGCTCGTGATGGCGTGCATCTATCGAGAGCTGGGGTTGTTGTTGTTGCGAACTCGTTGGAAGAAGTGGTTAGAGGTGTTTGTTTGGGTTTAAACTGTTAGTAGATAGAGGTATGGGAATTGATTTGGAGGAAGGAGATAATAAAAGTATGTGTTTGTGGGAGAAAGGAATTGGCAAAATGATCAGGGAAAGAGAAGGGCCTCAAAATAACAATTCACTTAGGGTATATTACACTAACAGTAGAAGTCTAAGAAATAAAATTAACGAATTAAATGCTCTTGTCTGCACAGAAAAAATAGATATTATTGCACTTACCGAAACGTGGATGAATGTGGAAAATAGAGAACTATTAGCTGAATATCAAATAAATGGATTTAAACTATTTCACACAGATAGATATATTAGACGAGGAGGGGGAGTAGCCATATATGTTAGGGACAATTTGAAATGAAGTCTCAAAGAGGGAATCAAAACTGAGCCACACACAGAAACTTTTTGGATAGAATTATACGAAAAAGCAAATAATATTATAATAGGAGTTATATATAAGCCACCAAATTTAGACAGAATGGAAGCAAAGCATCTATGGGATGAAATATCTAGGGCATCTAGATCTAACAGTATTTACGTCATGGGTGACTTTAATTTTAGTGGAATAAACTGGTTGAACAAAACAGGGAATAGTGAAGCAGACGATTTTCTAGAATTAATTGATGATTGATTTCTCACGCAACGCATTAAGGAACCAACACGGGAAAATAATATTTTAGATTTAGTGTTAACTAACAGGGAAACACAAATTAATGACATCGAAATAGGGAGTGAGCAAGGGAACAGTGATCACAAAGAAATCAGATTTAGCATAGAATTGAAAAGACCTGTAGGAGAAAATTCTGTTAAAGTGCCAGATTTTCGAAAAGCTGATTTTAATAGCCTAAGAAATTTTTTGGGTCAAATTGATTGGAAAGTCTTGGGTATGGGGTGTGGGCCGGTCTTGGAGCGAGACATGAACCCAGCGATAGGGGACTTAAATGGGGAATTCGATGTGGATTCAATATATAACGTATTTAAGAATATTCTAAACAAAGCACAGGAACGTAGTATACCATACAAATTGACTAGATCGAATACGTATAAATGATTTAGATTCAGGTTTGAGTAGCAACATTTGCAAATTTGCCGATGATACGAAAATCGGTAGGGAAATTAATTTGGAGGAGGACTCAGTATCACTTCAAGTTGATCTAAATAGGGTTTTGAAATGGTTAAAGGATTGGCAGATGCAGTTTAATCCTGATAAATGTAAAGTTCTGAGGTTAGATAATGATGATAGAGTTACAAGATACGAGCTAGATGGTGTTGAGATTGTGAAAGGGATCTGGGAGTTATGATTAGTACGAATTTAAAACAAAAGGATCAATGCATAAATGTTCATAATAAGGCAAATCGGACACTTGGATTTATTAATCACAGCTTTAGTAACAAGACACCTGGTGTGGTTCTCAAGCTATATCTTGCTCTAGTTAGGCCCCATTTAGATTATGCAGTTGTTACAGACCCGAGCCCAACGTCCGAGCACGGAGCAGTGACGACCACGCCATCTGTGGGTCAGCTCCCGAAACCCCCTCCAAATGGACGGCGACACCTGGTGAGGACGAGGTGTACTGGCCACAAGGGCTAGTTTCCAGTCATGATTAGCTCGTAACACAGCCGCTGCTGACCTCTGGTGAGGTGGAGCTTAGACAGCAACGCCATCTATGGAATGGATACGTCGGGCGTTTGTGTCTAAGCCTGTAAGTGAGGTGCTTTAGTGTGTCCCTGTTACTGATGACGTGTCTGATTACAGAGTCGACCTGGGACTGCTGTAATGGAAGTTGAGTCAGTCTACCCAAGGCAGTCGTCTCGTCTCCAAGTGTTTGCTGCAGCAGCTGTGAGTCGCCCCCGAATGAACACTGTGGTGTTGACCTGCCTGTGAAGTGGCAGTTGAGGGATTGTCATATCCGGGACTGACTGGAGGAGACGCTTAACCACTGGGGAGTTGTGGCAAGGAGAGTGATCTGTGGTATCACACGAGGCTCCTGACTAGGGTTCGCGACCTTAGTATCGATCGTGGACTGGCCTAACCAGCGTCGCTGATTTGGAACCTGCCAGCTATCTGCTGGACTTGTGGTTGACGGCCTCCACGACGGTGCCCCCAGTGGAACTGTGTTTTGGCTGGCCTGTGGCCGGGGTAGACTCAAGATTCTCGAAGGATTCGTCGTGAGGCCACAAGAGCACCAAGAGCTTGGCATCGTGAGCACCGTGAAGATCCAGAGTCTTCAGAAGAAGACAACAGTGTATATAATAGTGTTTATACCCCCCCCCCCCCCCGTGTAATCTTCTTATATATATTTATTGGTGACGGTAATTATATTATTAAGTTTTTGACTTTATTTCCCTTCCCCTTTAATTTACTTGCGTTATGGATCACATCCCTTGAAAGCCACTACTAGCTTGGGGCCGGATACCCTACCTCTAACAACATCAGAGTAAGAACCCGGTTGCGACCCGAGAGGGCCGTAACATAATTGGCATCCCCAGCGGGATCCGACCCCTTGTCAAGTATGTTTGACAGGGGTGGTGAAGTGGCGTAATCCCTGTAAATAATTCCCCCTGTGTGTGACTAAGTGCAACATTGTATAGCGAAGTGCTCGCTGTGATTAAGTGCAATATTGTATAGTGCGGTGCTCGGTGTGATTCAGTGCAATATTGTAGAGCGAGGTGCTCGCTGTGATTAAGTGCAATATTGTGTAGTGCGGTGCCCGATGTAATTACGTGCAATATCGGCAAGTGCAGTGTTTGGTGCGATAAAGTGCAATATTGACGTAGAACAGTGCTCATTGCGTTAAGTGCTAAAGGAAAGCGGTGTGTTAAGTGCTAGTTAAGTGCTTCATCTCCGTGACAATGGCAGAAAAAGCGACCATCGACGATCTGAAACGATGTTCAGGCTTTTCTGAACAGGGAGGACTGTCTTGCCAGATTAAAATATCTGGGGAAACAGGAACTCGTACTGGTGAGTGCCTACCTGGAGATCAAGATCCGTGCCAGTGATTCCCGTGTGGAGATCTTGTCCAAGGTTCACCGGCATTTGAAGGCCGAGGAGAAACAAGAAAGTGAGGCACTAGGTACAAAAGAAAGTGAAGAAGTAGCTTCCACTGAAAAGGAAGATAAAGGCAGTGACATTGACAGTGATGCAGGTGAGCTAAATATAAGTTTACTTACAGTCAAAATGCGTGCCTTAGAGATAAATCATGAGATAGAATGGAAGAAGTTGGAAATAGAACGAGAATTAAAAGAAAAAGAATTAGCGATGAGGCGTTTAAAATTAGAACGAGAAAGAGAAAGAGAAGAGAAACGAGAAAGGGAAGAGCGAGAAAGAGAAGAGAGACGAGAGAGAGAAGAACGAGAAAGAGAAAGAGAAGAACGAGAAAGAGAAAGAGAACAGCGAGAGAGAGAGAAGAAAAAGAAAGACAGAGACAACATGAACTAGAAGTATTGCGGTTAGGTGGTGGGAGGCAAAGAATGGAAACAAGTATTTTCGATCCGGTGAGGAACATCAAAATGGTCCCGAAGTTCAACGAGAAGGAAGTTTCAAAGTTCTTCGCGGCCTTCGAGAAAGTCGCTGCCTCTTTGGAGTGGCCAAGGGAGAATTGGGCCATCATGATACAGTCAGTCTTGACTGGGAAGGCCCAAATCGCCTACTCCACGTTGTCCCTTGACGACTTCGGCGATTATGACAAGGTGAAGAAGGTCGTGCTCATGGCGTACCAATTGGTACCTGAGGCTTACAGGCAGAAGTTCAGGAACCTGAAAAAGACCTCAGAGCACACTTTCACCGAATTCGCCACTATCAAGGAGCGACTTTTCCAGGAATGGTGTGCCTCTCGGAAGGTGGAGACCAAAGAAGACCTCGAGCAGCTCATACTGTTAGAGGACTTCAAGGACTGTCTGTCTGGAGACCTGAAGACGTACTTAGAGGAACAGCAGGTGGAGACCTTACGTGCGGCAGCCACCATGGCTGAAGAGTACATCTTGACGCATAGGCCTTCTGCTAAGTACGTCCCGAGGAATTACCCCCGCCGGTTTGACAAACCTCATCAGGAAGAGGAGAGACCCGTCCCACGAAGCGCTGAGAAGACGCCCCCAAGCAGCCCTCGAAGGACCAGTCCTAGCAGTCCGAAACACCGGAGTCCGAGGAGGAATGTGGTGTGCTGGACTTGTGGGCAGAAAGGGCATGTAGCTGCTATGTGCCGAGGCAGAAGAGGTAGCGGCGCACGTAGGGAGGCGATGTTGATGAGCTGTGTAACACCACCAGCAGGAAGCCAGTATATGATTACGCAGGAAGAACCCAGATTGTTTTCCCCTCACACTTCAGGCGGGTATGTATCGAGTGATCATACTGGTAGAGCAGTTGTAGTGCTCAGAGATAGTGGAGCAGCCCAGTTCCTGATCGTGAAAAACTCGTTACCCGAGGGAATGAGTGTAGATGGGAGACAGAAGGTTGTCCTGGTTGGGTTTCCTAGGACGCAGTACATCGCCCCCTTAGTGCCGATACATCTCGACTCGCCTTACTTCAGCGGCACATGTGCGTTGGCAGTAGTCGATACCCTCCCTATAGCTGGGATTGACGTAGTACTAGCCAACGACTTGGTGACAGATTGGAGCCACAATCTTCCCAAGGTCGCGGGCGAGTCAGCCGGAACAGCAAGGTCTGAGGTAATAGCAGGCAGTGGTAATATCCAGGTACAAACAGACCCGGATTTAAATATGTTTAATCCTTGCTCTCACCTACAGATTGACGACAGAGTCTACAGCATGCTAGCAGAGTCTCCTGATTCTTCTCCCAATAAGGAACATGAGGTTACGATGGCAGAGGCAACTGAGCATGAAGAGAGGTCTCGTGTGCAAGTACCCACGGATACCAAAGAGTCTGGAGCGAAGGCGGATGTGTACTTGCGGTATGGCAAGGTACAGCGTTCATTGAACCGGCCAGAGATTCCCCAGACGTCGGAGGTATGTGAGGTATGTGCGAAGGTTCTAGAGCCCTCTTCGGTCCAAACCAGGCTAATGGATGTAGCCGGCTATGGACATTACAAGCTCAGGAAGCTTATCCTTCAGTTTACCAAATGTTTCCTACCGGTATTTTGTTTGATTCTTGTGTGTGTTCTTAGTAAGGACCAGTGGACGACCCGACAGATGATGGCTCCCAGGAACATCGTGAAGAGATCCCAGGGATTGGAGATTTGCACTGCGAGTGTTGCAGTTGAAGGAGGGACCTGGAAAGTGATGGTAGATACAGGAGGTACGACAGATGATAATATGAGTGACTGTTTCCGACAGATTGACACCCCCCGTGTGATTGCTGAGCCTGGATTCAGCGTTATGCGGAATGTTGGTCGACTGGACGGTGGCAGAGCGACGATGGCAGGTGCCATCTTCGGTGTGCAAGCAGCCCTGTTGGAACTAGGTGTGAGCCTAGTAGAGGCGTATGCAGTAAGTATTGACTTACCCACTGTCGCTATCACTCTGAATTATCAGACCCCTGTATTCCAGGTTCCCGTCTCCCTGAAGGACCGTCGGACCGGTACCAGAAATGCCGTCTGTGACCAGCCATCATCGGTGCCACGACACAGGGAAGTGTCGAGTCGCCCCAGATCGTGTTTATATCGATCCTTACTCGAGAGATGTGAGATTATGCCCCTGCTTGACATCGCAGTGGAGAGGTGGAAGATTACATCAGGCAGATTATCGTCTTCCATCTTATAGTTTCCTTTGTGCCAGAGTTCCCCAGTAGTACAGTTCTGTGGACAAGACAGCCTCACCATTTCAGTTAATAGTGTACGTGAATTTGTGTGGAGTTGTATCCACGTACTAATTTGGTTTGTCTTTTCTTTTATAGAACTCCAAACCAAATTCCTTTTGGTGGGGAGGTGTTACGGACCCGAGCCCAACGTCCGAGCACGGAGCAGTGACGACCAAGCCATCTGTGGGTCAGCTCCCGAAACCCCCTCCAAATGGACGGCGACACCTGGTGAGGACGAGGTGTACTGGCCACAAGGGCTAGTTTCCAGTCATGATTAGCTCGTAACACAGCCGCTGCTGACCTCTGGTGAGGTGGAGCTTAGACAGCAACGCCATCTATGGAATGGATACGTCGGGCGTTTGTGTCTAAGCCTGTAAGTGAGGTGCTTTAGTGTGTCCCTGTTACTGATGACGTGTCTGATTACAGAGTCGACCTGGGACTGCTGTAATGGAAGTTGAGTCAGTCTACCCAAGGCAGTCGTCTCGTCTCCAAGTGTTTGCTGCAGCAGCTGTGAGTCGCCCCCGAATGAACACTGTGGTGTTGACCTGCCTGTGAAGTGGCAGTTGAGGGATTGTCATATCCGGGACTGACTGGAGGAGACGCTTAACCACTGGGGAGTTGTGGCAAGGAGAGTGATCTGTGGTATCACACGAGGCTCCTGACTAGGGTTCGCAACCTTAGTATCGATCGTGGACTGGCCTAACCAGCGTCGCTGATTTGGAACCTGCCAGCTATCTGCTGGACTTGTGGTTGACAGCCTCCACGACGGTGCCCCCAGTGGAACTGTGTTTTGGCTGGCCTGTGGCTGGGGTAGACTCAAGATTCTCGAAGGATTCGTCGTGAGGCCACAAGAGCACCAAGAGCTTGGCATCGTGAGCACCGTGAAGATCCAGAGTCTTCAGAAGAAGACAACAGTGTATATAATAGTGTTTATACCCCCCCCCCCCCCGTGTAATCTTCTTATATATATTTATTGGTGACAGTAATTATATTATTAAGTTTTTTACTTTATTTCCCTTCCCCTTTAATTTACTTGCGTTACGGATCACATCCCTTGAAAGCCACTACTAGCTTGGGGCCGGATACCCTACCTCTAACAACATCAGAGTAAGAACCCGGTTGCGACCCGAGAGGGCCGTAACATAATTGGCATCCCCAGCGGGATCCGACCCCTTGTCAAGTATGTTTGACAGGGGTGGTGAAGTGGCGTAATCCCTGTAAATAATTCCCCCTGTGTGTGACTAAGTGCAACATTGTATAGCGAAGTGCTCGCTGTGATTAAGTGCAATATTGTATAGTGCGGTGCTCGGTGTGATTCAGTGCAATATTGTAGAGCGAGGTGCTCGCTGTGATTAAGTGCAATATTGTGTAGTGCGGTGCCCGATGTAATTACGTGCAATATTGGCAAGTGCAGTGTTTGGTGCGATAAAGTGCAATATTGACGTAGAACAGTGCTCATTGCGTTAAGTGCTAAAGGAAAGCGGTGTGCTAAGTGCTTCATCTCGGTGACAATGGGAGAAAAAGCGACCATCGACGATCTGGACGATGTTCAGGCTTTTCTGAACAGGGAGGACTGTCTTGCCAGATTAAAATATCTGGGGAAACAGGAACTCGTACTGGTGAGTGCCTACCTGGAGATCAAGATCCGTGCCAGTGATTCCCATGTGGAGATCTTGTCCAAGGTTCACCGGCATTTGAAGGCCGAGGAGAAACCAGATAGTGAGGCACTAGGTACAAAAGAAAGTGAAGAAGTAGCTTTCACTGAAAAGGAAGATAAAGGCAGTGACATTGACAGTGATGCAGGTGAGCTAAATATAAGTTTACTTACAGTCAAAATGCGTGCCTTAGAGATAAATATATGAGATAGAATGGAAGAAGTTGGAAATAGAACGAGAATTAAAAGAAAAAGAATTAGCGATGAGGCGTTTAGAATTAGAACGAGAAAGAGAAAGAGAAGAGAGAGAAAGAGAAGAGAAACGAGAAAGGGAAGAGCGAGAAAGAGAAGAGAGACGAGAGAGAGAAGAACGAGAAAGAGAAAGAGAAGAACGAGAAAGAGAAAGAGAACAGCGAGAGAGAGAAGAAAAAGAAAGACAGAGACAACATGAACTAGAAGTATTGCGGTTAGGTGGTGGGAGGCAAAGAATGGAAACAAGTATTTTCGATCCGGTGAGGAACATCAAAATGGTCCCGAAGTTCAACGAGAAGGAAGTTTCAAAGTTCTTCGCGGCCTTCGAGAAAGTCGCTGCCTCTTTGGAGTGGCCAAGGGAGAATTGGGCCATCATGATACAGTCAGTCTTGACTGGGAAGGCCCAAAACGCCTACTCCACGTTGTCCCTTGACGACTCCGGCGATTATGACAAGGTGAAGAAGGTCGTGCTCATGGCGTACCAATTGGTACCTGAGGCTTACAGGCAGAAGTTCAGGAACCTGAAAAAGACCTCAGAGCACACTTTCACCGAATTCGCCACTATCAAGGAGCGACTTTTCCAGGAATGGTGTGCCTCTCGGAATGTGGAGACCAAAGAAGACCTCGAGCAGCTCATACTGTTAGAGGACTTCAAGGACTGTCTGTCTGGAGACCTGAAGACGTACTTAGAGGAACAGCAGGTGGAGACCTTACGTGCGGCAGCCACCATGGCTGAAGAGTACATCTTGACGCATAGGCCTTCTGCTAAGTACGTCCCGAGGAATTACCCCTGCCGGTTTGACAAACCTCATCAGGAAGAGGAGAGACCCGTCCCACGAAGTGCTGAGAAGACGCCCCCAAGCAGCCCTCGAAGGACCAGTCCTAGCAGTCCGAAACACCGGAGTCCGAGGAGGAATGTGGTGTGCTGGACTTGTGGGCAGAAAGGGCATGTAGCTGCTATGTGCCGAGGCAGAAGAGGTAGCGGCGCACGTAGGGAGGCGATGTTGATGAGCTGTGTAACACCACCAGCAGGAAGCCAGTCTACGATTACGCAGGAAGAACCCAGATTGTTTTCCCCTCACACTTCAGGCGGGTATGTATCGAGTGATCATACTGGTAGAGCAGTTATAGTGCTCAGAGATAGTGGAGCAGCCCAGTCCCTGATCGTGAAAAACTCGTTACCCGAGGGAATGAGTGTAGATGGGAGACAGAAGGTTGTCCTGGTTGGGTTTCCTAGGACGCAGTACATCGCCCCCTTAGTGCCGATACATCTCGACTCGCCTTACTTCAGCGGCACATGTGCGTTGGCAGTAGTCGATACCCTCCCTATAGCTGGGATTGACGTAGTACTAGCCAACGACTTGGTGACAGATTGGAGCCACAATCTTCCCAAAGTCGCGGACGAGTCAGCCGGAACAGCAAGGTCAGAGGTAATAGCAGGCAGTGGTAATATCCAGGTACAAACAGACCCGGATTTAAATATGTTTAATCCTTCCTCTCACCTACAGATTGACGATAGAGTCTACAGCATGCTAGCAGAGTCTCCTGATTCTTCTCCCAATAAGGAACATGAGGTTACGATGGCAGAGGCAACTGAGCATGAAGAGAGGTCTCGTGTGCAAGTACCCACGGATACCAAAGAGTCTGGAGCGAAGGCGGATGTGTACTTGCGGTATGGCAAGGTACAGCGTTCATTGAACCGGCCAGAGATTCCCCAGACGTCGGAGGTATGTGAGGTATGTGCGAAGGTTCTAGAGCCCTCTTCGGTCCAAACCAGGCTAATGGATGTAGCCGGCTATGGACATTACAAGCTCAGGAAGCTTATCCCTCAGTTTACCAAATGTTTCCTACCGGTATTTTGTTTGATTCTTGTGTGTGTTCTCAGTAAGGACCAGTGGACGACCCGACAGATGATGGCTCCCAGGAACATCGTGAAGAGATCCCAGGGATTGGAGATTTGCACTGCGAGTGTTGCAGTTGAAGGAGGGACCTGGAAAGTGATGGTAGATACAGGAGGTACGACAGATGATAATATGAGTGACTGTTTCCGACAGATTGACACCCCCCGTGTGATTGCTGAGCCTGGATTCAGCGTTATGCGGAATGTTGGTCGACCGGACGGTGGCAGAGCGATGCCACCGCTCCGGCATCTTCGGTGTGCAAGCAGCCCTGTTGGAACTAGGTGTGAGCCTAGTAGAGGCGTATGCAGTAAGTATTGACTTACCCACTGTCGCTATCACTCTGAATTATCAGACCCCTGCATTCCAGGTTCCCGTCTCCCTGAAGGACCGTCGGACCGGTACCAGAAATGCCGTCTGTGACCAGCCATCATCGGTGCCACGACACAGGGAAGTGTCGAGTCGCCCCAGATCGTGTTTATATCGATCCTTACTCGAGAGATGTGAGATTATGCCCCTGCTTGACATCGCAGTGGAGAGGTGGAAGATTACATCAGGCAGATTATCGTCTTCCATCTTATAGTTTCCTTTGTGCCAGAGTTCCCCAGTAGTACAGTTCTGTGGACAAGACAGCCTCACCATTTAAGAACATAAGAACATAAGAACAAAGGTAACTGCAGAAGGCCTATTGGCCCATTCGAGGCAGCTCCTATTCTATAACCACCCAATCCCACTCATATACTTGTCCAACCCGCGCTTGAAACAATCGAGGGACCCCACCTCCACCACGTTACGCGGCAATTGGTTCCACAAATCAACAACCCTGTTACTGAACCAGTATTTACCCAAGTCTTTCCTAAATCTAAACTTATCCAATTTATACCCATTATTTCGTGTTCTGTCCTGTGTTGATACTTTTAATACCCTATTAATATCCCCCTTGTTATGTCCATTCACCCACTTGTAAACCTCTATCATGTCGCCCCTAACTCTTCGCCTTTCCAGTGAATGCAACTTAAGCTTTGTTAATCTTTCTTCATATGAAAGATTTCTAATTTGGGGAATTAACTTAGTCATCCTACGCTGGACACGTTCAAGTGAATTTATATCCATTCTATAATATGGCGACCAAAACTGAACTGCATAATCTAAATGGGGCCTAACTAGAGCAAGATATAGCTTGAGAACCACACCAGGTGTCTTTTTACTAACGCTGCGATTAATAAATCCAAGTGTCCGACTTGCCTTATTACGAACATTTATGCATTGATCCTTTTGTTTTAAATTCTTACTAATCATAACTCCCAGATCCCTTTCGCAATCCGACTTCGCAATCACAACACCATCTAGCTCGTATCTTGTAACTCTATCATCATTACCTAACCTCAGAACTTTACATTTATCAGCATTAAACTGCATCTGCCAATCCTTTGACCATTTCAAAACCCTATCTAGATCAACTTGAAGTGATAGTGAGTCCTCCTCCGAATTAATTTCCCTACCGATTTTCGTATCATCGGCAAATTTGCAAATGTTGCTACTCAAACCTGAATCTAAATCATTTATATATATTATAAACAACAGAGGTCCCAGGACAGAGCCTTGAGGCACTCCGCTTACAACATTTTCCCACTCTGACTTGATTCCATTTATACTAACTCTCTGTTTCCTTTGGTATAGCCATGCCCTAATCCAGCTTAATATAGCACCCCCAATACCATGAGACTCTATCTTTTTAATCAGTCTTTCATGTGGCACTGTATCAAAAGCTTTGCTAAAGTCAAGGTATACAACATCGCAATCCTTACCACTATCAACTGCCTCAACAATGCTAGAATAAAAAGATAACAAATTTGTTAAACATGAACGGCCATTTACAAAACCATGTTGAGACTCAATTATTAATTTATGTTTTTCATTTCAGTTAATAGTGTACGTGAATCTGTTTGGAGTTGTATCCACGTACTAATTTGGTTTGTCTTTTCTTTTATAGAACTCCAAACCAAATTCCTTTTGTTGGGGAGGTGTTACGGACCCGAGCCCAACGTCCGAGCACGGAGCAGTGACGACCACGCCATCTGTGGGTCAGCTCCCGAAACCCCCTCCAAATGGACGACGGCACCTGGTGAGGACGAGGTGTACTGGCCACAAGGGCTAGTTTCCAGTCCTGATTAGCTCGTAACACAGCCGCTGCTGACCTCTGGTGAGGTGGAACTTAGACAGCAACGCCATCTATGGAATGGATACGTCGGGCGTTTGTGTCTAAGCCTGTAAGTGAGGTGCTTTAGTGTGTCCCTGTTACTGATGACGTGTCTGATTACAGAGTCAACCTGGGACTGCTGTAATGGAAGTTGAGTCAGTCTACCCAAGGCAGTCGTCTCGTCTCCAGGTGTTTGCTGCAGCAGCTGTGAGTCGCCCCCGGATGAACACTGTGGTGTTGACCTGCCTGTGAAGTGGCAGTTGAGGGATTGTCATATCCGGGACTGACTGGAGGAGACGCTTAACCACTGGGGAGTTGTGGCAAGGAGAGTGATCTGTGGTATCACACGAGGCTCCTGACTAGCGTTCGCGACCTTAGTATCGATCGTGGACTGGCCTAACCAGCGTCGCTGATTTGGAACCTGCCAGCTATCTGCTGGACTTGTGGTTGACGGCCTCCACGATGGTGCCCCCAGTGGAACTGTGTTTTGGCTGGCCTGTGGCCGGGGTAGACTCAAGATTCTCGAAGGATTCGTCGTGAGGCCACAAGAGCACCAAGAGCTTGGCATCGTGAGCACCATGAAGATCCGGAGTCTTCAGAAGAAGACAACAGTGTATATAATAGTGTTTATACCCCCCCCCCCCTTGTAATCTTTTTATATATATTTATTGGTGACGGTAATTATATTATTAAGTTTTTGACTTTATTTCCCTTCCCCTTTAATTTACTTGCGTTACGGATCACATCCCTTGAAAGCCACTACTAGCTTGGGGCCGGATACCTCTAACAACATCAGAGTAAGAACCCGGTTGCGACCCGAGAGGGCTGTAACACAGTTCAGTTTTGGTCGCCATATTATAGAATGGATATAAATTCACTTGAACGTGTCCAGCGTAGGATGACTAAATTAATTCCCCAAATAAGAAATCTTTCATATGAAGAAAGATTAACAAAGCTTAAGTTGCATTCACTGAAAATGCGAAGAGTTAGGGGTGACACGATAGAGGTTTAGAAGTGGGTGAATGGACATAACAAAGGGGATATTAATAGGGTATTAAAAGTATCAACACAAGACAGAACACGAAACAATGGGTATAAATTGGATAAGTTTAGATTTAGGAAAAACTAGGGTAAATACTGGTTCAGTAACAGGGTTGTTGATTTGTGGAACCAATTGCAGCGTAACATTTTGGAGGTGGGGTCCCTCGATTGTTTCAAGCATGGGTTGGACATGCATATGAGTGGGATTGGGTGGTTATAAATAGGAGCTGCCTCGTATGGGCCAACAGGCCTTCTGCAGTTGCCTTTGTTCTTATGTTCTTATCCATTGTTTTGTGTTCTGTCTTTTGTTGATACTTTTGATACCCTATTAAACCACTTATTGGTGAAGCAGTAGGCAATTGTGTGTGTGTGTTCGTGCGTGTGTTGTGGAGAGAAGGAGATCGTAAATAGAGGGTCAAAAAGCCTTCTGCAGTTTTCTTTATTTTTATGGGTAGACCAGACAATATTTTACGGGTATTGTGACTGTATTTGAGGTGAAATAGATTCTGGCAACGTTGTATGGGTTAATATACCTTCTGCATTTACCTTTATTCTACGGGTAGGCCTCAGCTGGTGGTTTGTGGAGGGGAAGTGAGGCGGGCCGTTAAGGACTATATGACCAAGAGAGTTGTGTTAGCACCACGCCCTGAAAGGCTCAAAAGGCTTCAAACGAACCCCACCACGCCAACAGCGGAGCCGAAACCCCCACCAAAACGAATACCAGCTCCCATGCCCACTAAAACCGCGTGGGGTCTACCCATTCAGGAAGAGGGGGCACACGGCCCTTCACCATCGGCCATGGTGAAGGGTGAGAAGACAGTACAGGACAAAAAGAAATATGGAGGACACAAGACTCATGTTCAAAGCAGTCGGCCTCCCATTTCATCGAGCAAGCACACTGGGGCCAATAGGAGTAGCAATTCCAGTGCCAAAGTTACCACCGAGAAGGGTCTAAAAGCCACTAGGCCCTCAACCTGCACAACATTAAATAGTGCTCCCACTGAACTGAACGCTCTCTGGCCAATGCTCAAAACTTTGGTCACTGAGTTAATCGAAAGTCTGCTGTCTTCACATGGAATCAAGCAAACCACAGAGACTCGGAAGACAATTGAGCACAAGCTCAAAAAATTCGAAGATGTAATATCCACACCGTCAAGACAGCAGGGCAAGAGGCACCCCCATAAAAAGCAGATAGAGTACAGTTCGTCGGAAAGCGACATTGATGAGGCAATTTCAGGACCACTAAGAACCTATACCCCAATTGCAACTTCCATGGCGTGTTCATCAGACTCCATGGATACCACGGAATTATCAGCACATTCCAAGAACCTAGAATTCTAAAGATCCTGCAATGGAATGCGCAAGGACTGCGCACTAAATTGCAACACTTGCAATGCATAGCAGCAACCAAAGGCATAGACATCCTGATACTACAGGAGAGCTTGCTTCGAGCCGGATTAGAACCTAAAATCTCAGGCTATCGAGGCTTCTTCCTTCCATGGATCAATGGGCAATCCAGGGGATGTGCAATCTATGTAAAATGTGACCTGATCTCCAAATCCATAACCAGCCCACCCAATTGTGGAGCAGGGACAGACGTAATGGGAGTCACCATTGAGCTAAGACACGACAAACTTAAAGTGTTCAATGTGTACAGGTCTCCACAAGCCGAAATGGATCTCTCTGTGTTATTTGGACACGCGACAACAACAAACACAATCATTTGTGGAGATTTTAATGCCCATCATCGATTGGCACTGGGCTCGAACAAAACAAATGAAGCCGGCATACACATTACACATCTACTGGACCAGCTTCCAGAAATACAAATCCTAAACAAGAATGTACCTACCCACATCCAAGGAGGCAGATTAGACCTAACCTTCGTTTCAGCCTCCCTAAGAGATGCAGCAACATGGTCAGTTGAGCCCACACTCACAAGCGACCACTATGGGGTCCAAATTGATCTTCAGTTAGACCTACCCACCCCACCTCCGCCTCCATCTGAAGCCTGGAACTTTGCTTTAGCAAACTGGGACCGATTTCAAAACCTCATTTCAGAGTGGCAAAGAAACTATGATCTTCCCGAAGACATTATTCAGGCAGAACAAGAATTTGTCAAAGCGATTCAAAGTGCAGCCAACCACTCAATCCCACTGAAAAAACAGTCCACCGGACACCATAAAGATCATTGGTACTATTGCGAACGTGTCAAAGAACTCAATCATAGCCTCAATAGAACAAGAAAACTATACAAAAAGCAGCCAAGTGACCGCAACAGGATCTTACTTTGTGAGGTCAAGGAACATGTACATCGAGAGACCAGACAAATAAAAGAACAAAAGTCGCTAGAATGGTGTTCACACCTGAATGAACACACCTCTCTCGGGGAGATGTGGTAGCAAATTCACCGGGCCAAAGGGAATAAAACACCTAAAGCTCCACACCCCAAAGATCCTCAACAGGAAGCCGAAGTACTGGCAACCAGGTTTGCAGAGAGAGCAGCCAGCAATCAATTTCCACCAGATGTATTAGCAGTACAGACCGGACTAGAGGAAGAAAAGTGGCACAGAATCCTTACAGCATGTGAAGAAGTCTCTGACACTAATGCCCCCTTCACACTGGATGAGCTCAATCGGGCTAAGAAAAACTCCAAGGATACATCCCCTGGAGCCGACAAAATAACCTATAAAATGATTAGAAACCTTGGCCCAGAGGGAGACGCTGCATACCTAAGGTTAATTAATTTAGCCTGGACTTCTCAAACTAGACCTTCTGCTTGGAATAGAGCAGACATAGTGCCGATCCCAAAACCCAAAGATCCAGCTAATCCCAGGCCCATCTCTCTCCAAAGCTGTGCAGCCAAGACGGCTGACAGAATGGCACTCAACAGACTGGAGTGGAAAATGCCTAAACTGAACCATGATATGTATGCCTATAGAAGAGGGGTTGGCACAGTGGAATGTATTACAACTCTGTTAGCCCACTTGAATGACAGACCAGGAATGCTGATATTCCTGGACCTAGAAAAAGCCTTTGAACTGGCTAGCGCCCCAGCTATTCTCTGCTGCCTCATTGACAAACAGAGAGGCAACCTGCTCTCCTGGACCAAAAACTGTCTCATAAACAGAGAAGCAAGAGTAAAACTTCATGGCACAGTCTCTGAGTACAAAAGACATGAAAATGGTACACCGCAAGGAGGTATTCTTAGCCCTCTACTCTTCAACTGTTTAATGGAAAGAATAATGAGGTTGAAACTCCCACATCACTGCAGGCTGCTAAACTACGCGGACGACTTTGTCATCATCATAAAAGGAAGGGATGCGGCGCGCCTTGCACCCAAATGCTTAGACTGCATCAGTAAAGAGGCAAAACAGATTGGGATCAAACTCAACCCCTCAAAGTCAAAAGCCAAGGCCATAAAAATAGCGAAGCCCAACATCCAACTCACAGTACAGGGTCAACCAATAGAATGGGTCGACACCTATCAGTATCTAGGAATCATCCTGGACACACACATGAATTTTAATGCTGAGGTCACATACTTGAGAGAGCGAACTGCGGCCCGGACGGCAATCCTCAGGTCGCTAACCTCCCTTTCTGGAGGAGCCAATCTGCAAGTCCTTCGCACATACTATGTACAGGCAGTCAGATCAGTGATCGATTATGCCGCACCTGCACTCACAAATCTATCACACCAACAGTGGAAAAAGCTTGAAGTTGCCCAAAACAATGCTATGAGAGCTGCACTGGGAGCCCCCATGTGGACCAGGCTTGAAACTCTTAGACTGGAGACGGGTTTGCCCTCTCTACAAGAAAGAATATCACAAAGGACAGCTACAATTATCAGTAAGATAATTATTTCTTCTGATCCAATCCCAGTACGGCAGGCTTTGGTGGTTGGACTAGGCCAAAACAATGGAAACTCTTGGGTTGCAAGAGCAGGAAAAGTCCTAAACAGACTACATTTAAAAAACATGATTCTTGATAGAAAGGGTGATCATCCACACCCAAATTACACTCCTTCCGGGCCGTGGGAAGAGCCTACTTTCAAAATAGTAATAGAAAGTCTCCCAATGAAAAAGGCTGCCTATGATCCGACAATCCTAAGGCGCATAGTAGAAGAGCAAATGTTTAGCATAGCAGTAGCAGGAGCCACCCACATCTTCACAGACGGATCGGTGGACACAGAAAATGAGAGTGCTGGCGCTGCTCTTTGCACGACCAGCGTTCAGGCATATTGGAGACTGGGAGGACTAGTATCATCAACCCAAACTGAGCTGTTCGCCATACAACAGGCATTCGCATATGTGATTGCACAAAACACTCAAAATGCAATCATACACACAGACTCAAAAGCTGCACTTCAAATACTAGGACAAAAACAGTGGAAAGATAATGTGGAAATAATTACCACCATTTTGTATCAAGGAGCAGTCGCTAAAGGCAAAGGCCTCAACATAACTTTAAACTGGATCCCATCCCATATTGGAATCCCATTAAATGAAAAAGCTGATGAAAATGCTAAATTGGCAACTCGTCATCCAGTGATACATAAAACAATTCAACCCAGCCTAGAGAACATAAAAAACATCATCACCAAAAAACTCTCACAACTCAACAAAGCCTACCTACACCAGAGAATAGCTGAAGGTTCGCCATCTGCAACATGGTATCTTCAGGCAACCAAATTAGAAAGGTTAAATATCCCAAAAGGAATCCACAGGGAAATAACAGTTAGGCTATATAGACTACGTCTAGGTTACAGATGCAACTGGGAGATTGGTGAACCTCGACAGAGAGAGTGCATCTTCTGCCAAAATGTCACAGAAAAGCCATTACTTCACTATCTTCTGGAATGTGAAGCAACCAATGACCTTAGAAGAGCTTTAAGAGTTCCTGAATCATGCAGTGGCCACCCTGAAGCCATCAACACAGCCACTCTCCTGGTCAACAAAGGTGTCCAGCAGCTGGACACCCTCATAAAGACTGTGAAGCAGTATCCTCCCCCACGATAACAGCTTGATGGTTAAATGCAACCTCAGAACACTGGGGAAAAAAAAATTGTACCACTTACGGGCTATTCATGCCCGTGCCACCTCTTGGGTGGCTTAATCTTTATCAATCATCAATCGATAGCAGTGTTCACATAAACGCTAACACAGTCCTTCTCTCTCAGTCACTGACACCTCCAGCGACCATTCCCTGTTTCCTTGCAGACAGCCACGATGGCCGACATGTTCACTAAGGAGATGATCATTCAGCTCTCAATCGTTGGAGGACTTTTGCTTTTTGTAATACTCATGCATTTGCTGTGTTGCTTCATTAACAAGGTGAGGGTTGTTGCAACATCAACAAATTACCCGGACACAATGTGAGAGTTGCATTGTTTGATTTGTTGGGTATAAATAGTCCTGTTGTTAACTATTTTAATATCTTGTTTACAACTACAATGTTAATGTTCATGTTTTATGTTTTCAGGTGAAGACCTCCTCAAAGTCAAGTGGGGAACAGCCTAATTCCTACTACAGCTTCCAGAATGAGATAACCAACTTTGATGGGCTCAAATGCTCCTCTCAAGAGTCTGCTTGGCCCCTTGGCCAGACACACAATGTATAATACGACGCCCTGAGTGTCGCCAGCAGCTCTCTGGATGTGCCGAGGCCTCAACCAACATTTACCACCTTCCAGGTTAAGGCTCCTGTCAACACTTCAGAGGTCATGTCACCGGCCTCTCCCTACCCGCAGTCAACAGCCCAGAAAATGACCACGTTGGAGGAAATCTCTCTATTCCTGGGCCAGCCTTCAGAGGACATTAGTAAGGCTTCTGATATTATGAAAGACAAGACACCAATACCTTTGAGAGACATGACCTTGTTAGAGGTACATCCTGGCACCGACCAGTCCCACCAAGCGACCAGGGGCATAGTCAGGCAAGCCTTGGCTCTAACACGTCACACTGCCTCGACCAGATGGAAGAGGCTCTAGTGTCCTGTCTATCAAGTGTTTCAAACTGTTGCTTTCCACATTAAGTTGTCCTGGAAGTTACTCATAACTCACTGCTTGTAGTCTACACAGTTTACTCCAATAAAACATGAACATAAACCCAGTTTATAATTTATTTTCCCATCACTTAAATACTTGTTAAGGGAAGCAATAATATATAATACATCAGTTATTGATAGATCTTTTTTATTCTGGAATTAGTCTCTGTAACTGTACAATTTGATGCCGTTACTTTGTTTGAGATGTATACAAGAGTTGTTACATTCTTGTACAGCCACTAGTACGAGTATCGTTTCGGGCAGGTCCCTGGAATACGATCCCCACCGCGAAGAATTGTTTTTAGACCAAGTACACATATTACTGTTGAGTTAAACTGAGGCTACAGTTAAGGATTTGCGAACAGTAAATCCCAACCGGCCAGGACACGAACCCATGACAAAGTGCTTGCGGAACGCCAGGCGAGTGTCTTACCATTACACCACAGAGACTGCCTAACTTAGTACTTGACAATCGTATAATATTAGAGATTTTGAGAAAACTGTACAATCAATCATATATGAAACAATCATGGGACCCCACCTCCACCACGTTACGCGGTAATTGGTTCCACAAATCAAAAATCCTGTTACCGAACCAGTATTTACCCAAGTCTTTCCTAAATCTTTAGGCAAAGACAAAGTAACGAGGAGCATTGAAGCGCAGGTCCCTCAAACTGCTCGAAAGGAAAAGGGAGAATCGAAGCGAATTTTGGTTGTGGGAGATTCCCAGGTGAGGTATTTAGACAGAACATTTTGTGCCAGAGATAGGGGGAACAGATTAAGGGTTTGCTATCCAGGAGCTGGAATTGGTGATATTGAACATAAGAACATAAGAACATAAGAACAAAGGTAACTGCAGAAGGCCTATTGGCCCATACGAGGCAGCTCCTATTCTATAACCACCCAATCCCACTCATATACTTGTCCAACCCGTGCTTGAAACAATCGAGGGACCCCACCTCCACAATGTTACGCGGCAATTGGTTCCACAAATCAACAACCCTGTTACTGAACCAGTATTTACCCAAGTCTTTCCTAAATCTAAACTTATCCAATTTATATCCATTGTTTCGTGTTCTGTCCTGTGTTGATACTTTTAATACCCTATTAATATCCCCCCGGTTATGTCCATTCATCCACTTGTAAACCTCTATCATGTCACCCCTAACTCTTCGCCTTTCCAGTGAATGCAACTTAAGCTTTGTTAATCTTTCTTCATATGAAAGATTTCTAATTTGGGGAATTAACTTAGTCATCCTACGCTGGACACGTTCAAGTGAATTTATATCCATTCTATAATATGGCGACCAAAACTGAACTGCATAATCTAAATGGGGCCTAACTAGAGCAAGATATAGCTTGAGAACCACACCAGGTGTCTTGTTACTAACGCTGCGATTAATAAATCCAAGTGTCCGATTTGCCTTATTACGAACATTTATGCATTGATCCTTTTGTTTTAAATTCTTACTAATCATAACTCCCAGATCCCTTTCGCAATCCGACTTCGCAATCACAACACCATCTAGCTCGTATCTTGTAACTCTATCATCATTACCTAACCTCAGAACTTTACATTTATCAGCATTAAACTGCATCTGCCAATCCTTTGACCATTTCAAAACCCTATCTAGATCAACTTGAAGTGATAGTGAGTCCTCCTCCGAATTAATTTCCCTACCGATTTTCGTATCATCGGCAAATTTGCAAATGTTGCTACTCAAACCTGAATCTAAATCATTTATATATATTATAAACAACAGAGGTCCCAGGACAGAGCCTTGAGGCACTCCACTTACAACATTTTCCCACTCTGACTTGATTCCATTTATACTAACTCTCTGTTTCCTTTGGTATAGCCATGCCCTAATCCAGCTTAATATAGCACCCCCAATACCATGAGACTCTATTTTTTTAATCAGTCTTTCATGTGGCACTGTATCAAAAGCTTTGCTAAAGTCAAGGTATACAACATCGCAATCCTTACCACTATCAACTGCCTCAACAATGCTAGAATAAAAAGATAACAAATTTGTTAAACATGAACGGCCATTTATAAAACCATGTTGCGACTCAATTATTAATTTATGTTTTTCAAGATGAAGACGAATTTTATTTGCTATTATAGATTCGAGTAACTTTCCCACAATAGACGTTAGGCTAATTGGTCGATAGTTAGACGCAAGTGATCTATCTCCTTTCTTAAAAACTGGTATCACATTAGCAACTTTCCAAAACTCTGGCACTCTGCCTGACTCTATTGATTTATTAAATATGGTTGACAGTGGGTCACAAAGCTCCTCTTTGCATTCTTTAAGCACCCTAGCAAACACTTCATCCGGCCCTGGGGATTTGTTTGGTTTGAGTTTTACTATTTGTTTAAGAACATCCTCCCTGGTAACTGCTAAACTCGTCAACCTGTCCTCGTCCCCACCCACATAGACTTGTTCAGCTGAAGGCATATTGTTAAGTTCCTCTTCAGTAAATACAGATACAAAATATTTATTAAAAATACTACTCATCTCTTCATCAATATCTGTTATTTGACCTAAGAACATAAGAACATAAGAACAAAGGTAACTGCAGAAGGCCTATTGGCCCATACGAGGCAGCTCCTATTCTATAACCACCCAATCCCACTCATATACTTGTCCAACCCGTGCTTGAAACAATCGAGGGACCCCACCTCCACAATGTTACGCGGCAATTGGTTCCACAAATCAACAACCCTGTTACTGAACCAGTATTTACCTGTCTCAGTTTTTAATGGACCTATCCTTTCCCTAGTCTTAGTACGATATAACTGAAAAAACCCTTTAGGATTTGTCTTTGCTTGCCCTGCTATGCGAACTTCATAGTTTCTTTTTGCTTTCCTTATCTCTTTTTTAACATTTCTAACCAGTTGTACGAATTCCTGTTCTAAAGTGACCTCCCCATTTTTAATCCTTTTGTACCAAGCTCTCTTTTTACCTATAAGGTTCTTCAAATTCTTTGTTATCCACTTTGGGTCATTAGTATACGATCTATTCAATTTGTATGGTATACTACGTTCCTGTGCTTTGTTTAGAATATTCTTAAATAAGTTATATATTGAATCCACATCGAAATCCCCATTTAAGTCACCTATCGCTGGGTTCATGTCTCGCTCCAAGACCGGCCCACACCCCATACCCAAGCCTTTCCAATCAATTTGACCCAAAAAATTTCTTAGGCTATTAAAATCAGCTTTTCGAAAATCTGGCACTTTAACAGAATTTTCTCCTACTGGTCTATTCCATTCTATGCTAAATCTGATTTCTTTGTGATCACTGCTCCCTAGCTCACTCCCTATTTCGATGTCATTAATTTGCGTTTCCCTGTTAGTTAACACTAAATCTAAAATATTATTTTCCCGTGTTGGTTCCTTAATGTGTTGCGTAAGAAGGCAATCGTCAATTAATTCTAGAAAATCTTCTGCTTCACTATTCCCTGTTTTGTTCAACCAGTTTATTCCGCTAAAATTAAAGTCACCCATGACATAAATACTGTTAGATCTAGATGCTCTAGATATTTCATCCCATAGATGCTTTGCTTCCATTCTGTCTAAATTTGGTGGCCTATATATTACTCCTATTATAATATTATTAGCTTTTTCGTTTAATTCAATCCAAATAGTTTCTGTGTGTGGCTCAGTTTTGATTCCCTCTTTGAGACTACATTTCAAATTGTCCCTAACATATATGGCTACTCCACCTCCTCGTCTAATATATCTATCTGTGTGAAATAGTTTAAATCCATATATTTGATATTCAGCTAATAGTTCTCTATTTTCTACATTCATCCACGTTTCGGTAAGTGCAATAATATCTATTTTTTCTGTGCAGACAAGAGCATTTAATTCGTTAATTTTATTTCTTAGACTTCTACTGTTAGTGTAATATACCCTAAGTGAATTGTTATTTTGCGGACCTTCTCTTTCCCTGATCGTTTTGCCAATTCCTTTCTCCCACAAACACATACTTTTATTACCTCCTTCCTCCAAATCAATTCCCATACCTCTATCTACTAACAGTTTAAACCCAAACAAACACCACTAACCACTTCTTCTAGCGAGTTCGCAACAGCAACAACCCCAGCTCTCGATAGATGCACCCCATCACGAGCATACATTTCATTTCTTCCATAGAAGTGTTCCCAGTTGTCTATGATAGATATTGCATTGTTGGAAACATGAATGATATTATGACAGGAAATGGGAACAAACCCATTATTTGTATTAGTGCAGGGGGTAATGATGTTTGACGAGTTAGGAGTGAGGAACAAATACAGAGATTCAGGACAGCCATTGAATTAGTTAGGAGCAAGGGAGGAATCCCGATCATATGTGGCATTCTTCCAAGAAAGGGAGTGGGAAATGAATTGATGTCAAGGGCACTTGGTGTCAATTGCCGGCTGGAAAGATATTGCAAATCAAATGCAATATCTTTCATAGACTACTGGGAACACTTCTATGGAAGAAATGAAATGTATGCTCGTGATGGGGTGCATCTATCGAGAGCTGGGGTTGTTGCTGTTGCGAACTCGTTGGAAGAAGTGGTTAGAGGTGTTTGTTTGGGTTTAAACTGTTAGTAGATAGAGGTATGGGAATTGATTTGGAGGAAGGAGATAATAAAAGTATGTGTTTGTGGGAGAAAGGAATTGGCAAAATGATCAGGGAAAGAGAAGGGCCTCAAAATAACAATTCACTTAGGGTATATTACACTAACAGTAGAAGTCTAAGAAATAAAATTAACGAATTAAATGCTCTTGTCTGCACAGAAAAAATAGATATTATTGCACTTACCGAAACGTGCATGAATGTGGAAAATAGAGAACTATTAGCTGAATATCAAATAAATGGATTTAAACTATTTCACACTGATAGATATATTAGACGAGGAGGGGGAGTAGCCATATATGTTAGGGACAATTTGAAATGTAGTCTCAAAGAGGGAATCAAAACTGAGCCACACACAGAAACTTTTTGGATAGAATTATACGAAAAAGCAAATAATATAATAATAGGAGTTATATATAAGCCACCAAATTTAGACAGAATGGAAGCAAAGCATCTATGCGATGAAATATCTAGGGCATCTAGATCTAACAGTATTTACGTCATAAGTGACTTTAATTTTAGTGGAATAAACTGGTTGAACAAAACAGGGAATAGTGAAGCAGACGATTTTCTAGAATTAATTGACGATTGCTTTCTTACGCAACGCATTAAGGAACCAAAACGGGAAAATAATATTTTAGATTTAGTGTTAACTTACAGGGAAACACAAATTAATGACATCGAAATAGGGAGTGAGCAAGGGAACAGTGATCACAAAGAAATCAGATTTAGCATAGAATGGAAAAGACTTGTAGGAGAAAATTCTGTTAAAGTGCCAGATTTTCGAAAAGCTGATTTTAATAGCCTAAGAAATTTTTTGGGTCAAATTGATTGGAAAGTCTTGGGTATGGGGTGTGGGCCGGTCTTGGAGCGAGACATGAACCCAGCGATAGGGGACTTAAATGGGGAATTCGATGTGGATTCAATATATAGCGTATTTAAGAATATTCTAAACAAAGTACAGGAACGTAGTATACCATACAAATTGAATAGATCGAATACGTATAAATGATTTAGATTCAGGTTTGAGTAGCAACATTTGCAAATTTGCCGATGATACGAAAATCGGTAAGGAAATTAATTCGGAGGAGGACTCAGTATCACTTCAAGTTGATCTAGATAGGGTTTTGAAATGGTAAAAGGATTGGCAGATGCAGTTTAATGCTGATAAATGTAAAGTTCTGAGGTTAGATAATGATGATAGAGTTACAAGATACGAGCTAGATGGTGTTGAGATTGCGAAAGGGATCTGGGAGTTATGATTAGTAAGAATTTAAAACAAAAGGATCAATGCATAAATGTTCGTAATAAGGCAAATCGGACACTTGGATTTATTAATCGCAGCGTTAGTAACAAGACACATGGTGTGGTTCTCAAGCTATATCTTGCTCTAGTTAGGCCCCATTTAGATTATGCAGTTCAGTTTTGGTCGCCATATTATAGAATGGATATAAATTCACTTGAACGTGTCCAGCGTAGGATGACTAAATTAATTCCCCAAATTAGAAATCTTTCATATGAAGAAAGATTAACAAAGCTTAAGTTGCATTCACTGGAAAGGCGAAGAGTTAGGGGTGACATGATAGAGGTTTAGAAGTGGGTGAATGGACATAGCAAAGGGGATATTAATAGGGTATTAAAAGTATCAACACAAGACAGAACACGAAACAATGGGTGTAAATTGGATAAGTTTAGATTTAGGAAAGACTAGGGTAAATACTGGTTCAGTAACAGGGTTGTTGATTTGTGGAACCAATTGCCGCGTAACATTTTGGAGGTTGGGTCCCTCGATTGTTTCAAGCATGGGTTGGACATGTATATGAGTGGGATTGGGTGGTTATAAATAGGAGCTGCCTCGTATGGGCCAACAGGCCTTCTGCAGTTGCCTTTGTTCTTATCCATTGTTTTGTGTTCTGTCTTTTGTTGATACTTTTAATACCCTTTTAAACCACTTAATGGTGAAGCAGTAGGCAATTGTGTGTGTGTGTGCGTGCGTGTGTTGCGGAGAGAAGGAGATCGTAAATAGAGGGTCAAAAAGCCTTCTGCAGTTTTCTTTATTTTTATGGGTAGAGCAGACAACATTTTATGGGTATTGTGACTGTATTTGAGGTGAAATAGATTCTGGCAACGTTGTATGGGTTAATATACCTTCTGCATTTACCTTTATTCTACGGGTAGGCCTCAGCTGGTGGTTTGTGGAGGGGAAGTGAGGCGGGCCGTTAAGGACTATATGACCTAAGGAGCTGTGTTAGCAGTGTTCACATCAACGCTAACACAGTCCTTCTCTCTCAGTCACTGACACCTCCAGCGACCATTCCCTGTTTCCCTGCAGACAGCCACGATGGCCGACATGTTCACTAAGGAGATGATCATTCAGCTCTCAATCGTGGGAGGACTTTTGCTGTTTGTAATACTCATGCATTTGCTGTGTTGCTTCATTAACAAGGTGAGGGTTGTTGCAACATCAACAAATTACCCGGACACAATGTGAGAGTTGCATTGTTTGATTTGTTGGGTATAAATAGTCATGTTGTTAACTATTTTAATATCTTGTTTACAACTACAATGTTAATGTTCATGTTTTATGTTTTCAGGTGAAGACCTCCTCAAAGTCAAGTGGGGAACAGCCTAATTCCTACTACAGCTTCCAGAATGAGATAACCAACTTTGATGGGCTCAAATGCTCCACTCAAGAGTCTGCTTGGCCCCTTGGCCAGACACACAATGTATAATACGACGCCCTGAGTGTCGCCAGCAGCTCTCTGGATGTGCCGAGGCCTCAACCAACATTTACCACCTTCCAGGTTAAGGCTCCTGTCAACACTTCAGAGGTCATGTCACCGGCCTCTTCCTACCCGCAGTCAACAGCCCAGAAAGTGACCACGTTGGAGGAAATCTCTCTATTCCTGGGCCAGCCTTCAGAGGACATTAGTAAGGCTTCTGATATTATGAAAGACAAGACACCAATACCTTTGAGACAGACCTTGGTAGAGGTACATCCTGGCACCGACCAGTCCCACCAAGCGACCAGGGGCATAGTCAGGCAAGCCTTGGCTCTAACACGTCACACTGCCTCGACCAGATGGAAGAGGCTCTAGTGTCCTGTCTATCAAGTGTTTCAAACTGTTGCTTTCCACATTAAGTTGTCCTGGAAGTTACTCATAACTCACTGCTTGTAGTCTACACAGTTTACTCCAATAAAACATGAACATAAACCCAGTTTATAATTTATTTTCCCATCATTTAAATACTTGATAAGAGAAGCAATAATATATTATACATCAGTTATTGATAGATCTTTTTTATTCTGGAATTAGTCTCTGTAACTGTACAATTTGATGCCGTTACTTTGTTTGAGATGTATACATGAGTTGTTACATTCTTGTACAGCCACTAATACGAGTAGCGTTTCGGGCAGGTCCATGGAATACGATCCCCGCCGCGAAGAATTGTTTTTAGACCAAGTACACATATTACTGTTGAGTTAAACTGAGGCTACAGTTAAGGATTTGCAAACAGTAAATCCCCCCCGGCCAGGACACGAACCCATGACAAAGCGCTCGCGGAACGCCAGGCGAGTGTCTTACCACTACACCACAGAAACTGCCTAACTTAGTACTTGACAATCGTATAATATTAGAGATTTTGAGAAAACTGTACAATCAATCATATATGAAACAATCATGGGACCCCACCTCCACCACGTTACGCGGTAATCAAAAAGTTACGCGGTAATCGTTCCACAAATCAAAAATCCTGTTACCGAACCAGTATTTACCCAAGTCTTTCCTAAATCTTTAGGCAAAGACAAAGTAACGAGGAGCATTGAAGCGCAGGTCCCTCAAACTGCTCGAAAGGAAAAGGGAGAATCGAAGCGAATTTTGGTTGTGGGAAATTCCCAGGTGAGGTATTTAGACAGAACGTTTTGTGCCAGAGATAGGGGGAACAGATTAAGGGTTTGCTATCCGGGAGCTGGAATTGGTGATATTGTTGGAAACATGAATGATATTATGACAGGAAATGGGAACAAACCCATTATTTGTATTAGTGCAGGGGGTAATGATGTTTGACGAGTTAGGAGTGAGGAACTAATACAGAGATTCAGGACAGCCATTGAATTAGTTAGCAGCAAGGGAGGAATCCCGATCATATGTGGCATTCTTCCAAGAAAGGGAGTGAGAAATGAATGGATGTCAAGGGCACTTGGTGTCAATTGCCGGCTGGAAAGATATTGCAAATCAAATGCAATCCCTTTCATAGACAACTGGGAACACTTCTATGGAAGAAATGAAATGTATGCTCGTGATGGGGTGCATCTATCGAGAGCTGGGGTTGTTGCTGTTGCGAACTCGTTGGAAGAAGTGGTTAGAGGTGTTTGTTTGGGTTTAAACTGTTAGTAGATAGAGGTATGGGAATTGATTTGGAGGAAGGAGATAATAAAAGTATGTGTTTGTGGAAGAAAGGAATTGGCAAAATGATCAGGGAAAGAAAAGGGCCTCAAAATAACAATTCACTTAGGGTATATTACACTAACAGTAGAAGTCTAAGAAATACAATTAACGAATTAAATGCTCTTGTCTGCACAGAAAAAATAGATATTATTGCACTTACCGAAATGTGGATGAATGTGGAAAATAGAGAACTATTAGCTGAATATCAAATAAATGGATTTAAACTATTTCACACAGATAGATATATTAGACGAGGAGGGGGAGTAGCCATATATGTTAGGGACAATTTGAAATGTAGTCTCAAAGAGGGAATCAAAGCTGAGCCACACACAGAAACTTTTTGGATAAAATTATACGAAAAAGCAAGTAATATTATAATAGTAGTTATATATAAGCCACCAAATTTAGACAGAATGGAAGCAAAGCATCTATGCGATGAAATATCTATGTCATCTAGATCTAACAGTATTTACGTCATGGGTGACTTTAATTTTAGTGGAATAAACTGGTTGAACAAAACAGGGAATAGTGAAGCAGACGATTTTCTAGAATTAATTGACGATTGCTTTCTTACGCAACGCATTAAGGAACCAAAACGGGAAAATAATATTTTAGATTTAGTGTTAACTTACAGGGAAACAAATTAATGACATCGAAATAGGGAGTGAGCAAGGAACAGTGATCACAAAGAAATCAGATTTAGCACAGAATGGAAAAGACCTGTAGGAGAAAATTCTGTTAAAGTGCCAGATTTTCGAAAAGCTGATTTTAATAGCCTAAGAAATTTTTTGGGTCAAATTGATTGGAAAGTCTTGGGTATAGGGTGTGGGCCGGTCTTGGAGCGAGACATGAACCCAGCGATAGGGGACTTAAATGGGGAATTCGATGTGGATTCAATATATAACGTATTTAAGAATATTCTAAACAAAGCACAGGAACGTAGTATACTATACAAATTGAATAGATCGAATACGTATAAATGATTTAGATTCAGGTTTGAGTAGCAACATTTGCAAATTTGCCGATGATACGAAAATCGGTAGGGAAATTAATTCGGAGGAGGACACAGTATCACTTCAAGTTGATCTAGATAGGGTTTTGAAATGGTAAAAGGATTGGCAGATGCAGTTTAATGCTGATAAATGTAAAGTTCTGAGGTTAGATAATGATGATAGAGTTACAAGATACGAGCTAGATGGTGTTGAGATTGCGAAAGGGATCTGGGAGTTATGATTAGTAAGAATTTAAAACAAAAGGATCAATGCATAAATGTTCGTAATAAGGCAAATCGGACACTTGGATTTATTAATCGGAGCGTTAGTAACAAGACACCTGGTGTGGTTCTCAAGCTATATCTTGCTCTAGTTAGGCCCCATTTAGATTATGCAGTTCAGTTTTGGTCGCCATATTATAGAATGGATATAAATTCACTTGAACGTGTCCAGCGTAGGATGACTAAATTAATTCCCCAAATTAGAAATCTTTCATATGAAGAAAGATTAACAAAGCTTAAGTTGCATTCACTGGAAAGGCGATGAGTTAGGGGTGACATGATAGAGGTTTAGAAGTGGGTGAATGGACATAACAAAGGGGAAATTAATAGGGTATTAAAAGTATCAACACAAGACAGAACACGAAACAATGGGTATAAATTGGATAAGTTTAGATTTAGGAAAGACTAGGGTAAATACTGGTTCAGTAACAGGGTTGTTGATTTGTGGAACCAATTGCCGCGTAACATTTTGGAGGTGGGGTCCCTCGATTGTTTCAAGCATGGGTTGGACATGTATATGAGTGGGATTGGGTGGTTATAAATAGGAGCTGCCTCGTATGGGCCAACAGACCTTCTGCAGTTGCCTTTGTTCTTATCCATTGTTTTGTGTTCTGTCTTTTGTTGATACTTTTAATACCCTTTTAAACCACTTAATGGTGATGCAGTAGGCAATTGTGTGTGTGTGTGTGCGTGTGTTGTGGAGAGAAGGAGATCGTAAATAGAGGGTCAAAAAGCCTTCTGCAGTTTTCTTTATTTTTATGGGTAGACCAGACAACATTTTACGGGTATTGTGACTATTTGAGGTGAAATAGATTCTGGCAACGTTGTATGGGTTAATATACCTTCTGCATTTACCTTTATTCTACGGGTAGGCCTCAGCTGGTGGTTTGTGGAGGGGAAGTGAGGCGGTCCGTTAAGGACTATATGACCAAGAGAGCTGTATTAGCAGTTAGGGGCTATTCATGCCCGTGCCACCTCTTGGGTGGCTTAATCTTCATCAATCGTTAGCAGTGTTGCACACACACACAGGAGACACCTCCCGTCACGCAGGGTGCAGTCGCACCTCCACAGATCTCCAGTATCTTCTATTGATACTGGTGATGGCTCAAAAGGGCCACCACTTACGAGCTATTCATGTCCGTGCCACCTTTTGGGTGGCTTCATCTTCATCTTAACACATTCACAAGGGAGATCTCCCGTCATGCAGGGTGCATTCGCACCTCCACAGATCTCCAGTATCAGCTCCTGATACTGGTAATGGCTTAAAATGGCCACCACTTACGGGCTATTTATGCCCGTGCAACCTTTTGGGTGGCTTCATCTTCATCTTAACACATTCACAAGGGAGACATCTCCCGTCATGCAGGGTGCATTCGCACCTCCACAGATCTCCAGTATCAGCTCTTGATACTGGTAATGGCTTAAAATGGCCACCACTTTCGGGCTATTTATGCCCGTGCCGTGCCACCTATTGGATGACTTCATCTTCATCTTAACACATTCACAAGGGAGACATCTCCCGTCATGCAGGGTGCATTCGCACCTCCACAGATCTCCAGTATCAGCTCTTGATACTGGTAATGGCTTAAAAGGGCCACCACTTACGGGCTATTCATGCCCGTGCCACCTTTTGGGTGGCTTAATCTTCATCAATCAATCGTTAGCAGTGTTCACATCAACGCTAACACAGTCCTTCTCTCTCAGTCACTGACACCTCCAGCGACCATTCCCTGTTTCCCTGCAGACAGCCACGATGGCCGACATGTTCACTAAGGAGATGATCATTCAGCTCTCAATCGTGGGAGGACTTTTGCTGTTTGTAATACTCATGCATTTGCTGTGTTGCTTCATTAACAAGGTGAGGGTTGTTGCAACATCAACAAATTACCCGGACACAATGTGAGAGTTGCATTGTTTGATTTGTTGGGTATAAATAGTCATGTTGTTAACTATTTTAATATCTTGTTTAAAACTACAATGTTAATGTTCATGTTTTATGTTTTCAGGTGACGACCTCCTCAAAGTCAAGTGGGGAACAGCCTAATTCCTACTACAGCTTCCAGAATGAGATAACCAACTTTGATGGGCTCAAATGCTCCTCTCAAGAGTCTGCTTGGCCCCTTGGCCAGACACACAATGTATAATACGACGCCCTGAGTGTCGCCAGCAGCTCTCTGGATGTGCCGAGGCCTCAACCAACATTTACCACCTTCCAGGTTAAGGCTCCTGTCAACACTTCAGAGGTCATGTCACCGGCCTCTCCCTACCCGCAGTCAACAGCCCAGAAAGTGACCACGTTGGAGGAAATCTCTCTATTCCTGGGCCAGCCGTCAGAGGACATTAGTAAGGCTTCTGATATTATGAAAGACAAGACACCAATACCTTTGAGAGACATGACCTTGGTAGAGGTACATCCTGGCACCGACCAGTCCCACCAAGCGACCAGGGGCATAGTCAGGCAAGCCTTGGCTCTAACACGTCACACTGCCTCGACCAGATGGAAGAGGCTCTAGTGTCCTGACTATCAAGTGTTTCAAACTGTTGCTTTCCACATTAAGTTGTCCTGGAAGTTACTCATAACTCACTGCTTGTAGTCTACACAGTTTACTCCAATAAAACATGAACATAAACCCAGTTTATAATTTTTTTTCCCATCATTTAAATACTTGTTAAGGGAAGCAATAATATATTATACATCAGTTATTGATAGATCTTTTTTATTCTGGAATTAGTCTCTGTAACTGTACAATTTGATGCCGTTACTTTGTTTGAGATGTATACAAGAGTTGTTACATTCTTGTACAGCCACTAGTACGAGTATCGTTTCGGGCAGGTCCCTGGAATACGATCCCCGCCGCGAAGAATTGTTTTTAGACCAAGTACACATATTACTGTTGAGTTAAACTGAGGCTACAGTTAAGGATTTGCGAACAGTAAATCTCCCCCGGCCAGGACACGAACCCATGACAAAGCGCTTGCGGAACGCCAGGCGAGTGTCTTACCACTACACCACAGAGACTGCATAACTTAGTACTTGACAATCGTATAATATTAGAGATTTTGAGAAAACTGTACAATCAATCATATATGAAACAATCATGGGACCCCACCTCCACCACGTTACGCGGTAATTGGTTCCACAAATCAAAAATCCTGTTACCGAACCAGTATTTACCCAAGTCTTTCCTAAATCTTTAGGCAAAGACAAAGTAACGAGGAGCATTGAAGCGCAGGTCCCTCAAACTGCTCGAAAGGAAAAGGGAGAATCGAAGCGAATTTTGGTTGTGGGAGATTCCCAGGTGAGGTATTTAGACAGAACGTTTTGTGCCAGAGATAGGGGGAACAGATTAAGGGTTTGCTATCCGGGAGCTGGAATTGGTGATATTGTTGGAAACATGAATGATATTATGACAGGAAATGGGAACAAACCCATTATTTGTATTAGTGCAGGGGGTAATGATGTTTGACGAGTTAGGAGTGAGGAACTAATACAGAGATTCAGGACAGCCATTGAATTAGTTAGGAGCAAGGGAGGAATCCCGATCATATGTGGCATTCTTCCAAGAAAGGGAGTGGGAAATGAATGGATGTCAAGGGCACTTGGTGTCAATTGCCGGCTGGAAAGATATTGCAAATCAAATGCAATATCTTTCATAGACAACTGGGAACACTTCTATGGAAGAAATGAAATGTATGCTCGTGATGGGGTGCATCTATCGAGAGCTGGGGTTGTTGCTGTTGCGAACTCGTTGGAAGAAGTGGTTAGAGGTGTTTGTTTGGGTTTAAACTGTTAGTAGATAGAGGTATGGGAATTGATTTGGAGGAAGGAGATAATAAAAGTATGTGTTTGAGGGAGAAAGGAATTGGCAAAATGATCAGGGAAAGAGAAGGGCCTCAAAATAACATAAGAACAAAGGTAACTGCAGAAGGCCTATTGGCCCATACGAGGCAGCTCCTATTCTATAACCACCCAATCCCACTCATATACTTGTCCAACCCGTGCTTGAAACAATCGAGGGACCCCACCTCCACAATGTTACGCGGCAATTGGTTCCACAAATCAACAACCCTGTTACTGAACCAGTATTTACCCAAGTCTTTCCTAAATCTAAACTTATCCAATTTATATCCATTGTTTCGTGTTCTGTCCTGTGTTGATACTTTTAATACCCTATTAATATCCCCCCGGTTATGTCCATTCATCCACTTGTAAACCTCTATCATGTCACCCCTAACTCTTCGCCTTTCCAGTGAATGCAACTTAAGCTTTGTTAATCTTTCTTCATATGAAAGATTTCTAATTTGGGGAATTAACTTAGTCATCCTACGCTGGACACGTTCAAGTGAATTTATATCCATTCTATAATATGGCGACCAAAACTGAACTGCATAATCTAAATGGGGCCTAACTAGAGCAAGATATAGCTTGAGAACCACACCAGGTGTCTTGTTACTAACGCTGCGATTAATAAATCCAAGTGTCCGATTTGCCTTATTACGAACATTTATGCACTGATCCTTTTGTTTTAAATTCTTACTAATCATAACTCCCAGATCCCTTTCGCAATCCGACTTCGCAATCACAACACCATCTAGCTCGTATCTTGTAACTCTATCATCATTACCTAACCTCAGAACTTTACATTTATCAGCATTAAACTGCATCTGCCAATCCTTTGACCATTTCAAAACCCTATCTAGATCAACTTGAAGTGATAGTGAGTCCTCCTCCGAATTAATTTCCCTACCGATTTTCGTATCATCGGCAAATTTGCAAATGTTGCTACTCAAACCTGAATCTAAATCATTTATATATATTATAAACAACAGAGGTCCCAGGACAGAGCCTTGAGGCACTCCACTTACAACATTTTCCCACTCTGACTTGATTCCATTTATACTAACTCTCTGTTTCCTTTGGTATAGCCATGCCCTAATCCAGCTTAATATAGCACCCCCAATACCATGAGACTCTATCTTTTTAATCAGTCTTTCATGTGGCACTGTATCAAAAGCTTTGCTAAAGTCAAGGTATACAACATCGCAATCCTTACCACTATCAACTGCCTCAACAATGCTAGAATAAAAAGATAACAAATTTGTTAAACATGAACGGCCATTTATAAAACCATGTTGCGACTCAATTATTAATTTATGTTTTTCACAATTCACAATTCACTTAGGGTATATTACACTAACAATTCACTTAGGGTATATTACACTAACAGTAGAAGTCTAAGAAATACAATTAACGAATTAAATGCTCTTGTCTGCACAGAAAAAATAGATATTATTGCACTTACCGAAATGTGGATGAATGTGGAAAATAGAGAACTATTAGCTGAATATCAAATAAATGGATTTAAACTATTTCACACAGATAGTTATATTAGACGAGGAGGGGGAGTAGCCATATTTGTTAGGGACAATTTGAAATGTAGTCTCAAAGAGGGAATCAAAACTGAGCCACACACAGTAACTTTTTGGATAGAATTATACGAAAAAGCAAATATTATTATAATAGGAGTTATATATAAGCCACCAAATTTAGACAGAATGGAAGCAAAGCATCTATGGGATGATATATCTAGGACATCTAGATCTAACAGTATTTACGTCATGGGTGACTTTAATTTTAGTGGAATAAACTGGTTGAACAAAACAGGGAATAGTGAAGCAGACGATTTTCTAGAATTAATTGACGATTGCTTTCTTACGCAACGCATTAAGGAACCAAAACGGGAAAATAATATTTTAGATTTAGTGTTAACTTACAGGGAAACACAAATTTATGACATCGAAATAGGGAGTGAGCAAGGGAACAGTGATCACAAAGAAATCAGATTTAGCATAGAATGGAAAAGACCTGTAGGAGAAAATTCTGTTAAAGTGCCAGATTTTCGAAAAGCTGATTTTAATAGCCTAAGAAATTTTTTGGGTCAAATTGATTGGAAAGTCTTGGGTATGGGGTGTGGGCCGGTCTTGGAGCGAGACATGAACCCAGCGATAGGGGACTTAAATGGGGAATTCGATGTGGATTCAATATATAACGTATTTAAGAATAAACAAAGCAAACAGGAACGTAGTATACCCTTCTAAACAAAGCACAGGAACGTAGTATACCATACAAATTGAAGAGATCGAATACGTATAAATGATTTAGATTCAGGTTTGAGTAGCAACATTTGCAAATTTGCCGATGATACGAAAATCGGTAGGGAAATTAATTCGGAGGAGGACTCAGTATCACTTCATGTTGATCTAGATAGGGTTTTGAAATGGTAAAAGGATTGGCAGATGCAGTTTAATGCTGATAAATGTAAAGTTCTGAGGTTAGATAATGATGATAGAGTTACAAGATACGAGCTAGATGGTGTTGAGATTGCGAAAGGGATCTGGGAGTTATGATTAGTAAGAATTTAAAGCAAAAGGATCAATGCATAAATGTTCGTAATAAGGCAAATCGGACACTTGGATTTATTAATCGCAGCGTTAGTAACAAGACACCTGGTGTGGTTCTCAAGCTATATCTTGCACTAGTTAGGCCCCATTTAGATTATGCATGGGTTGGACATGTATATGAATGGGATTGGGTGGTTATAAATAGGAGCTGCCTCGTATGGGCCAACAGGCCTTCTGCAGTTGCCTTTGTTCTTATCCATTGTTTTGTGTTCTGTCTTTTGTTGATACTTTTAATACCCTTTTAAACCACTTAATGGTGATGCAGTAGGCAATTGTGTGTGTGTGTGCGTGCGTGTGTTGTGGAGAGAAGGAGATCGTAAATAGAGGGTCAAAAAGCCTTCTGCAGTTTTCTTTATTTTTATGGGTAGACCAGACAACATTTTACGGGTATTGTGACTGTATTTGAGGTGAAATAAGATTCTGGCAACGTTGTATGGGTTAATATACCTTCTGCATTTACCTTTATTCTACGGGTAGGCCTCAGCTGGTGGTTTGTGGAGGGGAAGTGAGGCGGGCCGTTAAGGACTATATGACCAAGAGAGCTGTGTTAGCAGTGTTCACATCAACGCTAACACAGTCCTTCTCTCTCAGTCACTGACACCTCCAGCGACCATTCCCTGTTTCCCTGCAGACAGCCACGATGGCCGACATGTTCACTAAGGAGATGATCATTCAGCTCTCAATCGTGGGAGGACTTTTGCTGTTTGTAATACTCATGCATTTGCTGTGTTGCTTCATTAACAAGGTGAGGGTTGTTGCAACATCAACAAATTACCCGGACACAATGTGAGAGTTGCATTGTTGGATTTGTTGGGTATAAATAGTCATGTTGTTAACTATTTTAATATCTTGTTTACAACTACAATGTTAATGTTCATGTTTTATGTTTTCAGGTGAAGACCTCCTCAAAGTCAAGTGGGGAACAGCCTAATTCCTACTACAGCTTCCAGAATGAGATAACCAACTTTGATGGGCTCAAATGCTCCTCTCAAGAGTCTGCTTGGCCAGACACACAATGTATAATACGACGCCCTAAGTGTCGCCAGCAGCTCTCTGGATGTGCCGAGGCCTCAACCAACATTTACCACCTTCCAGGTTAAGGCTCCTGTCAACACTTCAGAGGTCATGTCACCGGCCTCTCCCTACTCGCAGTCAACAGCCCTGAAAGTGACCACGTTGGAGGAAATCTCTCTATTCCTGGGCCAGCCTTCAGAGGACATTAGTAAGGCTTCTGATATTATGAAAGACAAGACGCCAATACCTTGGAGACAGACCTTGGTAGAGGTACATCCTGGCACCGACCAGTCCCACCAAGCGACCAGGGGCATAGTCAGGCAAGCCTTGGCTCTAACACGTCACACTGCCTCGACCAGATGGAAGAGGCTCTAGTGTCCTGTCTATCAAGTGTTTCAAACTGTTGCTTTCAGTAGTGAATAAGGAGACAGATTGAGGTAAAAAAATTTCAGAAACGGTTGGGCACTTCCATGCCGACTTGACCCTGGCGGGCCAGATCGTCCATCCCTCTTGTTTTAGGTGGTTAGGTTAAGGCACAGTCAGCGGGCTCCTGGCTGGCTGGCGGTGGTGGTCCCCCCTGGGGTCCCGGGGGGACCACCACCCATGGTGTACCTGAGGAACTGGTTCCCTATCCTAACCTGTTTTTTTGCACGATTCGTCTCGAGCTTTTAAGATGAGTCTAGGGCCTCAAGGAGGGGGTCTCTACTTATGAGAGGTACCGAGGATGAATGTTCAATAGTTGGAAACCAAAAAATACACTGGAGAAAGGCATATAAACGTTTTTGGAGTATTTTAATGGCATGAGCAAAAATGCACGATTTGTCCCGGGGGTGTTACGAGAGTACTACGGTATCAATTTGGGGGCCCTTACTTTTGAATGGATCAGAGGGTGAATGTTCAATAGATTCAAACCAAGAAACGCAGTTGAAAGCGAATATAGAAGTTTTTGGAGTACTTTAATGAGGCTATGACTGAATAGTATAGGGAGTCCTTGGGCACAGCTCCATTTTCTGTAATGGTCAGAGGTGGATAACCCCAGTGGGGGTCAAGCATACAAGGGGGGGTCAAGATTCCTTACAAAGACCATTTTGGATATATAGGAGTAGTAAGCCTTATCTTGAATTTGCATGATACTGTGGGGTACATTGACATGAAGGGCGAGTCATAGAACAGGATCTGCATGTGAGATGGGTCATATTGGGGTTTTAAAGAAGTTAAGATAGCTTTAAACAGTCCTGTGTGCTTGATAGTGGGGAAATGTTCAGTCAATAATTCTCGTGTTTTGAATCTGAATGACGGGTCCTAGTTTGCGTTCTAGTCGTAAAATGAGTTCCTTAGTATATTTGATACGGAAAATGAGCTTTCAGTACTCTATATAATTTGAAATGAGGTCAAGAAAGACATGTTTATGTGCGAGAAGAGTCAGGTTGGAAACTGTTTATTCCAGTCATCCCCCCTCGGCATTGCTCCATTTTCTGTAGCTAAAGTAAAGATTCCATTTTCTGTGGTATTCAGTTGAATACTGGTGAAAAAGGCATACTTGCATTTGTATGGTTCTAACCTGTTTATAGATATATTTTTCGGGCCTCAAATTAGATTTTAATATGAAAAATAGCATCAAATGTATGTCTATCTTTTGTAATAAACGTTACAAGCATTAACAATACCTGTGATATTTCATAGCATACGAAAAGAAGTTTAAATAGTTGGGCCTCAGCCATATTATGTTGGATTTGACACTCCAAACATTAATTTGACACTAGTAAATATACTATAAAGGAAAGTAGTTGAGTGGTTTAAACAATTTAATACGTACTGGGAATCTGTTCGTATTCTGTATTAAATTTCATTTTTTAACATCATAATAGTTTTCAGCTATTGTGGTGGGGGCCCAATAACTTCATATAGCGCAACGACTGGCGCTATCTGTACTTAGTCCCCCTTAAACTTAAAACTGTTGCACAATCTTACTTAAACACATTGCTAAACTCTTATACACAAACAAAAACTCAATTTTTAACTTACACAAATAAACCCAGGGCTTTCACATTCGCACAAAATACTTAGTCCCCCCCTAAACTTAAAACAGTTGCACAATCTTACTTAAACACATTGCTAAACTCTTATACACAAACAAAAACTCAATTTTTAACTTACACAAATAAACCCAGGGCTTTCACATTCGCGCAAAATACTTAGTCCCCCCTAAACTTGAACACTCACAATCTTACGGTGCTTAATTTCCAAAGCCTTCCAAACCTGCACTGGGTCCTGCCCAGCTGACTCCCTGAAAACACAAACCGTAACTGTCTCTATTTTCCGCTTGTTACAACTTGTAATAAAGTTGTTACATCTTGGCTTAACATGTTTATGACGTATTAGAACGTTGTTACAACTTGCTATATTGGTTGTTATAACTGGTTAGGTGGCGTTAAAACTTGTTCGAACGTTGCACCAACGTCGTAGTTTCGGTGTGTGTTTGGTGGGAGCTGCGGCTGGATGGATTACAATTGAGCCAAAAACAGTTGGTCAGGGCGAGATACGGCCTCATTTTTAGAGACATTTACTATAGCAAAAGCTTGAACGTCGAAAACTGAATGCGGGCCTGCACGAGAGTTGTTCTTGGCACTCGAATGTTTAGAGATTAAAATACATAGAATCTGCAAGAGCCCACCCAAGTCGCTTACGCGGGCAATAGACATGTTTTTCGCCCAAGTGTATTTATTTAAAATAATACGTCAGATAGAAAGAGTTTCGCATTGCTATTATATTTACCTTATAAAGCCTCTTTATAAAAATGATATGCCACTGCGTATTATGATTGTTTTATAATAAATATTGCATAAATACTTACACGATTTCATAAACAAAAAAAAACTTTCAATGAGCCATGGTTGGAAGGCTTCATCATTACAGTAAATACAAACTTTTAAAACTAATTAAAAATATATATCTCATAGAGGAAGATTTATTCTTCAGGATATATATTATTTATTAATTAAGAGTTTCATTCTGTTTAAAAAAAAGTTGCCAATATTTTCAAATCTCTGGCCACAAATTTTTTATAAAGGTTTTCCAAGGGAGTAAATCTTGCTTCCTCTCTTTCTCCCAAATGTTTCCTCATTTGCACAGGAGCAGAGCAACCTTCGTGCGGGCCCTGGTTCAGTTCCCCAACGTCCGAGCTAATGGACATTACAAATTTCACTAAATGATGCAGTATCTTAGCTGTCTCTCTAATTATAAAGGTGTTAATCTTTTTTTTTTAACCTTTGAGTGCTAGATCTCAAAAAAGGTTCTTTACCTCAGAAAGAAAAAGAGATTCTATTTTTGTCCATATTCGAGCGGAATGTTGAACAACCTTCGTGCGGGTCCTGGTTCAGTTCCCCCAACGTCCGAGATATTGGACATCACAAATTTCACTAAATGATTCATTATCTTAGCAGCCTCTCTAATTATAAAGTTGTTAATCTTTTTTTATAACCTTTGAGTGTTAGTTCTCAAAAGGTTCTTTACCTCAGAAAGAGAGAGAGAGAGATTCTATTTTTGTCCATATTCGAGCGGAATGTTGAGCAACCTTCGTGCAGGACCCGGTTCAGTTCCCCAACGTCCGAGCTATTGCACATAGCAAATTTCTCTAAATGAGGCAGTATCTCGCCCCCACCCCCCGGATCAATGATTTTAGGGCAGTAAATAAGCAATTGCAATCCATCCAGCCGGCGACTTATCAGTGACTGTGGAAAGAATGTGTGTTCTTAGGACCATTATGGCCTCTTCGCACATTTTCATTCCCTCACACATTTGAGTATTTGTTTCCCACATCAAGAATTTTGTCAAAAAACGTTCAAGGAAATACGAGCTTATTTATTCCAACTTATAGATAAAAAACAAAAAAAAAATAAACTGGCGACCCCTGGCAGCAAGTTCAGGAGGTCTCGACCTATATCTGGCTGGGGTGGGTGTGGGGTTCTCAGTGAGAGATCATACGACCAAGCTGTGATGGAGACTATAAATGGTATGCATAAACCCTAATACTTTACAGGACTTGTCATGGTTTGTGCCTCATTGATAATTCGTTCCAAGTAGTTAAAAGTTAAATCGAAAAGAAATCCAATAAAGTTCAATGATTTTTTTTTTCTCTCTCTATGGGCGTATGCAATTAATTTTTTCTGTTATATCTTTTATCAGAGCTCGGCCATCAGGCTGTAGATGTTGAGGAAAAGAGGAAGATGCAATGCAGGGAATCGCCTCTGTATTTATTTCACGAGGTCATTGCGTCGTGGAGTATGAGGAATTGCCCAAGTTCATCGCACGCGTCAAGGCTTTGGCGGCAATTGAAAAGCAGTATGAAGGCGCAGATTTAGAAGACTCACATGTTCAAAGACAGAAAACAAAAAAAATTAACGCCGTTGAGACCGTATATGGCGGTTTTTGTGACAAAACAGAAATAAGACTACCTGTCGAAATAGGAATAGGCTTGATTAAAGTGGCGTATAATGGAATACCCAACTTTATCGAGTGGGTGCAAGCCCAAGGTGAAATAGAAAAACAGTTTGCGGGGATTGATTTTAAACAGCGTGAAAACTGGTTTATTTATCATGACAAAGTTCGAGCGCAGAATGCATTTAGAGAAATTTTCTTTGGGGATTATTGTTCCACCTCCGAAGCTGAGGAAATTGCGCCAGAGGATGAGGTTTATTGGAGGGAAAATTTGCATCCAGTCATTAAGGCAGATCTAGATAGAGCTCCACCCACAAGATAACTCTTAGGAACTAATGATACAAAGGGGACATACTACAGGAACAATGTGCGGGTGGCCTGATGGGGGGGGGGTTATCCTCAAATCCTGAGACTTTGTCCCCCAACCCAGACTCTGTTCAACCAGAACATTATTTTGTTTGTATATATATACATATATGTGTGTTTTTTACCTAAATAAAAAAAAAACATGTATCATTATTATTATTATTATTGCACACTCCCCTTGAAGATGAAATATGTTAAAAAAAAAATGTTAGGTAGTATTTGCTAGAGTACTTGTCATGGGGGTGAATAAGTGATGAGGTCTCTCTCTTATTTTTAAAAACTACTTTAACAGATAAAAAAAAAAAAAACTTGACATTTATACAATTTTTTATTTTATTATGAGTACATATACAAAAAAAACAAGCACTTTTTTATTATTCGTCGTTAGTGTAATAAGATCTAAGGTTCCTCCTTTTACTCAATGGTCTTTTCACTACTTGTGGCGGTACTTGACCTTTCCCTGCTCCATCTTGTTTAGGACGCACCAGCACAAATTCTTTTTTGCATTTTTTCATTACATGGGCCAAATGAGCCAGTGTAGGGTAGTAAGATGCCAGCCATTCTTCTTCTTCTTCACCTGCTCTAGACCAACCCACCCCAGAATTGCAGCCTATACCAAATGGCATAACTATCCGTTTGATAGAATTATTACTCTTGGCTTCGCTCATAATGCGACTCACGGCCTTTTTAAAACACCATCGTCTGTTGATAGTTGTATCTCTCCGCAATCCCGCTACTAAATCAATATCTTTACTGTGCTTAATATGAAATTGGTTAATGTCATTATTTTCAATAGACGCACCTACACTATATTGACATATGAGGGCTATGAGATAAGGCTGCACATTAGGTTCTGGTGGCGGGGAGAGGATTATATTTCCTGGAGTGTCACGATCCGTAACTACAGCACAAAGCGTTTCAGGACATATTTTCTTTTCAACCACCCCATAAGGATATTTTTCCCACAGCTGTTGGGAGTAACCATTAGAAAACTGGTGTAGGGCAGGAAGATCATAGACAATACAGTCCCCGGGTTTAAATATATCATCGTTGGGGAAATCCACTTCAATAATAGAATCTTTGAGTCTCCGTAATTTGGCTCGCATGTAGTTGGAACACATCTCGAAGCGATTAAAAAGGTTTTTTAACATAACCTTCGTCTTATATACACCTTGTCACATAGAGTTGTTAGAGGCTTTTATAATATGTAATTCATAGTTTTTCTTTTTGTACAGAGAAATTAGGAAACAATAAATAAATAAATGTGTGTGTGTGTAGAGAAATTAGGAAAAGTAAATAAAAAATACAGGTTAACATTTCTTTTTTTGTGGTTTAATTTGTATGAAATATTACAATATAGATTCTACAGCTTTTCTAATCTCATCTTCATTATATTCCATTTCCATTTTCTCTTTGTCTTCATTGTCGTCGTCTTCCACAATAGTGATCACTTCATCACCTACAGTAACAGACATGGCGCCGGTAGATGGATCATCTTCCACGACAGCTGACCCGTCTTCTCTCACGTCAGCGGCAGGTCCGACAGTAGAAACAGAGTCTTTATCATTCGTAGAAACAGGTGGAATGGCCATACGTGGAATCTTGTGTCTAAAGATGCCATGGGTTGGAGAGCGAGTTGGCGTGTCATTATTTACAGGACATATCATTAAAGTGTCTATACCACGTTCTTGCAGTTTCTGAGCTAATTTGCACATCACAGGGAAATATTTAGTCTCCCATATGTTGCGTTCGCCACTTGTGAGATACTGCCCGCAAGCCTTGCCCAACCCATATGGGAAAATAATCCTTCCCACTTGTCCTCTTCGGCTTCTCTGAAGAATATGTTCAATGGCTTTTCGCAGAGCTTTGTCAAACCAACGCCATCTTTGGTATTCGGTATCATTTTTCAGGCCGTCATAAAAATGCTCATCCAAACTCCATGCTTCGTACCTGGGCTTTTTGTAAGAAGATGGTGTCGCTGGACCGTTGGTAAACTGGGTGATTAATCCAATAAGGTGCGGTAAAACAGCATAACTTTCATAGGGGTCGTCATCCATCCTATTGCAGAATTCGGGTGCTTCGCCAACAAATATGAGGCCGGGGATATCTCTATCAGTTCTAACAGCACGATTTTTGTACGGCAGGTTTTTCCGATGCAATCGAGCATAGGGGTATCGTTCCCATAAAGTGTGCACCATTTCGCTCAACTGCACGCTTGTTGCATCCAAATCATAGAGAAGACAATCACGATTGTTATAGATGGGCAAAGAGGCAAAGTCGCCAATCAGGGAGGGGAGCTCCATAGTGCTGGCTTGTGAGGTAGTGACTCGGAAGGGGGTCTATATACACTTTTCACGCCGGCGCGGGGGACAACTGCGCATCGTAGAGTTGCCAGGGACATTTTTTTTTTCCTTGGAGCTCTGGTCATTACACACCAATATAACATTAACATCGTAATGTTTTAAGTTTTCATACAGATCTTCGATAATTGGAAGATATGTTTCCTCCCAAACTTCATCTCTTTGAACACAGGTGCGACCAATACCCACAGGTAATACAACTCGTGCGATTTCCGGAGAAGACTTGATGAATCTCGTTATGGCTTCTATAGCCTTTTTGAAATAGATGAGGCGATTTTGCGTTGTATCTTCTTTTAATCCGGTGAGCATATCACGACCTTTGGATTTTTCTATATGCGACTTGGCGATCTCATTGTTCTCTACAGGCGCCCCTATACCATATTGCACTGCAGCAGCAATAATGCAGGGGAGATTTTCAGCTCGACGATTGGAGACATGAATTGAACCGGGAATTGGGCGATCATGGGGAACACATCTCTTGAGATTATACAAAGGCCTGCGTTCACCATAGGCGCTTGCGTGTTTGTATTTCACTGATATGTCCTTCGCCATCCCGTACGGGACGCAAGATATGCAGTTTACAGGATACACAATGCAAGTTTCATTATTGCAAAATTCTTCATCGGTTAAATATCCGGTGTGCGTTTCCAGCCACGTCTCCATTTTTCTTTTTTTTTTTACTTTCCCTTATGTTTTGGATAAAGCCTAGTCAACCGCCCTGTGTCGACCCTGCGAATATTCGTCGTGGGGGCTTTGCGCCCTTATATCTCCATTCCTGCTAGTGCGTGTAAAAGTTACCACGTACTGAGCAAATATTTATATTATTATTATAAGGGCCTCGACCAACAAGAAGCCCATAGGAACATTTTTTTTTCACTGACTTAATTAGTATAAAAAAAACCACCTCAAATAGCGCAATATGTATCTCAAAATATCTTGCCATAAAATATCAATATACGTCAGCTTAATACCCAAACACTGGCAACCTTTTTTTTTTCAGAAGCAGAAAAGGTCAAACACAGTGAGACATGTTACAATTTTTTTTTTAATGTCCCCCCCCCCCCATGAAAAAACCATAGTCAGACCATATTCCCTTAATGAAATATATATAAAGTCATGGAGGCCACATCATTATTGGAAGGTTTGTGATAACTTATTGACATTAGGGATACCTTATGTAGTTAATGACATTTCTCGATAATTATCACAAAAAATAAGTACTTGGTCACCTTTCCTAGACTACCAACTGCCATCTTTTTTTTTTTAATTCACTGCATTATGCAACATGATTTAGCACATTTGCGAGTCATTTTTTCCTTTCCCTGTTTCCTCATAATTATGCCATAAAAAAAAAGAGTAGCGGTGGCTAGAATTGCCAAACCAAAAAAAAAAAGAAACTAGCACATATGTAGCGATCTTTGACACTTTTTTCGGGGAGGGAAAGGACGGGCAATATATAGCCTAGGATCTTGCCTCCATTCGCCAGTGTCGCACCAGTGCACAATGGAACCTTCCCGTACTAAAACGTTTTACTCCAGGGACAGTATTAAATGTGCCCAAATGCGTTTAGACACCTTTATAAATTGGCCTGTCGAGTGGCTAAACCCCCAAGACCTGGTGAATGAGGGATTTTATTATCTGAGAGTTGCGGATCATTGTTCCTGCGCCTTTTGTTGTAAAGTTGTGCATGCTTGGATTGAGGGCGATACGCCCCGTAGTAGGCATGCGAAAGTGTCGCCAAATTGTTCCTTCATAAGAGGCGAAAAGGACAATAATGTTCCTTTGGAAATCACCAAACTGGCATTCGAATATGGGCTGGATTTCTTTTCACCCCTATTCGAACCAAAGAATATAGCAACATCTGATCGTGAGTATATTGTATAAATATAATTTACTAGTTTATCTGTGAATAATTAGTATTGGCGATGTGGAGGGAGGACAAAAAAAATAAGTATAAATGCAAGAAGTCTTTTCAAATAATTTTTCTTTATTTTTTTTTTGTTTTTGAAAGAATTGACTTAGAACCTGTGTCTTATGCATATATGTGATGGAGCATCTTTGTTTTTTTAGAGACCCCACCCCGCGAGGAAGAAACTAAAATGACTGGAGATGATTTGCAGGTTCTGGGGGTAATTCCATACGCTAAACCTAGATATCCAGGCTTGGCAACATACAAACAGCGTTTGGAAACATTCGACCTCAGCTGGACTGGTTGTGTCAAGCAAACATCTCACGAATTGGCAGAATCAGGATTTTTCTTCTGTGGTAAACAAATATTGTTGGAGTTTTTGTTATTTTTAGTGTGTGCGTGTGTATCCTCCTGGCCGGGGAGGATTTACTGGGCGCAAATCCTTAACTGTAGCCTCTGTTTAACTCAACAGTAAAATGGGTACTTGGTTGTAAAAAACGATTCTTCGAGGTGGGGATTGTATTCTAGGGACCTGCCCGAAATGCTAGGCCGTACAAGAATGTAACAACTCTTGTATATATCTGAAAAAAAAGTGTGTTTACTCCCCCAATTGTGCTTGCGGGGGTGGAGCTCTGGCTCTTTGGTCCCGGGAAGTGTGTGTGTGTGTTTTTGTATTACAACATTGCCGGATGTGAGCTATAATAATAATAATGAATGGGAATATTTTTTTTTTTTTAAATTTACAGGCCTAAGTGACCACATGCGCTGCTTTTTCTGTGGGAATGGTTTTCGTAATTGGGAACCCGCTGACGACCCTTGGACACTGCACGCGCAATGGTATCCTGAGTGCACCTTTGTCAACATTAAAAAGGATGCACAGTTCATTAAGAATGCTAGAGAATCTTCGCAGCGTCGAACTATAAAACCCATAGATGAACATCTTTTAACTGGTCTGATGGAAGGTTTGGGTTTTTTCCCAGCATTAATTGAACATTTTGGATTTCCTGATGTCTGTGTGAGACCTGCCTTAAGGCTATATCTCAAAAGCACCAAAGATTTATTACCGTTTGTTACAGAGGCCAGATGTATAGAATTAATGTTGTGGTATATGCAAGAGAGCACTAAAGCCGAAATGGGTTTAAGGGGAATTCATCATGAGGATGTGGAAGGTAGGGTAGAGCCTGCGAATCTGGAATGGCAATCCGCGCCCTCTGACATGGAAACAGTCGCCACAGCTAATGAAATGGATGTCGACGTTGTTGGATCAATGAGCGGGTTCATGAGCACTAATCTTGGTTTGCGGGCTTTGCCTTCTCCTGTTGAAACAGAGGCGGAAGAGACGACTATAGTCGCTAATGAAATGGATGTTGAAACTGGCGAAGAGGCCACAGACTTTGATGCGACATCCCATGTTGAAACTGTGATGAACACATCTACGCCAACGTCTTGGGCTGCTGATATTTTGTGTAAGGTGTGCTTTAACAATACGTTGAGTGTCGTACTGCTGCCCTGCAGACATATGGTAACATGCAGTAATTGTCTTGTATCTATGAGAAACTGCCCCATTTGCAGATGCACCATTTCGCATGTCCTTCGACCGATTATTTCCTAAGAAGACAAAAAAGGCATAGAGACTAATTTATTTATGTAAATAAAAATTGTACAAATGTCGAGTTGTTTTTTTATATTCATAAGTTAGTATAAATAAGCTCACATTTTCATGAACAGTATTTTTGGGGGGGGGGGATTAGATTGCAATTGCTTATTTACTGCCCTAAAATCATTGATCCGGGGGGTGGGGGCGAGATACTGCCTCATTTAGAGAAATTTGCTATGTGCAATAGCTCGGACGTTGGGGAACTGAACCGGGTCCTGCACGAAGGTTGCTCAACATTCCGCTCGAATATGGACAAAAATAGAATCTCTCTCTCTCTCTTTCTGAGGTAAAGAACCTTTTGAGAACTAGCACTCAAAGGTTATAAAAAAGATTAACAACTTTATAATTAGAGAGGCTGCTAAGATAATGAATCATTTAGTGAAATTTGTGATGTCCAATATCTCGGACGTTGGGGAACTGAACCAGGACCCGCACGAAGGTTGTTCAACATTCCGCTCGAATATGGACAAAAATAGAATCTCTTTTTCTTTCTGAGGTAAAGAACCTTTTTTGAGATCTAGCACTCAAAGGTTAAAAAAAAAAAGATTAACACCTTTATAATTAGAGAGACAGCTAAGATACTGCATCATTTAGTGAAATTTGTAATGTCCATTAGCTCGGACGTTGGGGAACTGAACCAGGGCCCGCACGAAGGTTGCTCTGCTCCTGTGCAAATGAGGAAACATTTGGGAGAAAGAGAGGAAGCAAGATTTACTCCCTTGGAAAACCTTTATAAAAAATTTGTGACCAGAGATTTGAAAATATTGGCAACTTTTTTTTAAACAGAATGAAACTCTTAATTAATAAATAATATATATCCTGAAGAATAAATCTTCCTCTATGAGATATATATTTTTAATTAGTTTTAAAAGATTGTATTTACTGTAATAATGAAGCCTTCCAACCATGGCTCATTAAAAGTTTTTTTTTGTTTATGAAATCGTGTAAGTATTTATGCAATATTTATTATAAAACAATGATAATACGCAGTGGCATATCATTTTTATAAAGAGGCTTTATAAGGTAAATATAAAAGCAATGCGAAACTCTTTCTATCTGACGTATTATTTTAAATAAATACATTTGGGCGAAAAACATGTCTATTGCCCACGTAAGCGACTTGGGTGGGCTCTTGCAGATTCTATGTATTTTAATCTCTAAACATTCGAGTGCCAAGAACAACTCTCGTGCAGGCCCGCATTCAGTTTTCGACGTTCAAGCTTTTGCTATAGTAAATGTCTCTAAAAATGAGGCCGTATCTCGCCCTGACCAACTGTTTTTGGCTCAATTGTAATCCATCCAGCCGCAGTCAGCTGGGCAGGACCCAGTGCAGGTTTGGAAGGCTTTGGAAATTAAGCACCGTAAGATTGTGAGTGTTCAAGTTTAGGGGGGACTAAGTATTTTGCGCGAATGTGAAAGCCCTGGGTTTATTTGTGTAAGTTAAAAATTGAGTTTTTGTTTGTGTATAAGAGTTTAGCAATGTGTTTAAGTAAAATTGTGCAACAGTTTTAAGTTTAGGGGGGACTAAGTACAGATAGCGCCAGTCGTTGCGCTATATGAAGTTATTGGGCCCCCACCACAATAGCTGAAACCTATTATGATGTTAAAAAATGAAATTTAATACAGAATACGAACAGATTCCTAGTACGTATTAAATTGCTTAAACCACTCAACTACTTTCCTTTATAGTATAATTACGAGTGTCAAATTAATGTTTGGAGTGTCAAATCCAACATAATATGGCTGAGGCCCCACTATTTAAACTTCTTTTCGTATGCTATGAAATATCACAGGTATTGTTAATGCTTGTAACGTTTATTACAAAAGATAGACATACATTTGATGCTATTTTTCATATTAAAATCTAATTTGAGGCCCGAAAAATATATCTATAAACAGGTTAGAACCATACAAATGCAAGTATGCCTTTTTCACCAGTATTCAACTGAATACCACAGAAAATGGAATCTTTACTTTAGCTACAGAAAACGGAGCAATGCCGAGGGGGGATGACTGGAATAAACAGTTTCCAACCTGACTCTTCTCGCACATAAACATGTCTTTCTTGACCTCATTTCAAATTATATAGAGTACTGAAAGCTCATTTTCCATATCAATTATACTAAGGAACTCATTTTACGACTAGAACGCAAACTAGGACCCCTCATTCAGATTCAAAACACGAGAATTATTGACTGAACATTTCCCCACTATCAAGCACACAGGACTCTTTAAAGCTATCTTAACTTCTTTAAAACCCCAATATGACCCATCTCACATGCAGATCCTGTTCTATGACTCGCCCTTCATGTCAATGTACCCCACAGTATCATGCAAATTCAAGATAAGGCTTACTACTCCTATATATCCAAAATGGTCTTTGTAAGGAATCTTGACCCCCCCTTGTATGCTTGACCCCCACTGGGGTTATCCACCTCTGACCATTACAGAAAATGGAGCTGTGCCCAAGGACTCCCTATACTATTCAGTCATAGCCTCATTAAAGTACTCCAAAAACTTCTATATTCGCTTTCAACTGCGTTTCTTGGTTTGAATCTATTGAACATTCACCCTCTGATCCATTCAAAAGTAAGGGCCCCCAAATTGATACCGTAGTACTCTCGTAACACCCCCGGGACAAATCGTGCATTTTTGCTCATGCCATTAAAATACTCCAAAAACGTTTATATGCCTTTCTCCAGTGTATTTTTTGGTTTCCAACTATTGAACATTCATCCTCGGTACCTCTCATAAGTAGAGACCCCCTCCTTGAGGCCCTAGACTCATCTTAAAAGCTCGAGACGAATCGTGCAAAAAAACAGGTTAGGATAGGGAACCAGTTCCTCAGGTACACCATGGGTGGTGGTCCCCCCGGGACCCCAGGGGGGACCACCACCGCCAGCCAGCCAGGAGCCCGCTGACTGTGCCTTAACCTAACCACCCAAAATAAGAGGAATGGACGATCTGGCCCGACAGGGTCAAGTCGGCATAAGAACATAAGAACAAAGGCAACTGCAGAAGGCCTATTGACCCATACGAGGCAGCTCCTATTCTATAACCACCCAATCCCACTCATATACTTGTCCAACCCATGCTTGAAACAATCGAGGGACCCCATCTCCACCACGTTACGCGCCAATTGGTTCCACAAATCTACAACCCTGTTACTGAACCAGTATTTACCCAAGTCTTTCCTAAATCTAAACTTATCCAATTTATACCCATTGTTTCGTGTTCTGTCCTGTGTTGATACTTTTAATACCCTATTAATATCCCCCTTGTTATGTCCATTCACCCACTTGTAAACCTCTATCATGTCGCCCCTAACTCTTCGCCTTTCCAGTGAATGCAACTTAAGCTTTGTTAATCTTTCTTCATATGAAAGATTTCTAATTTGGGGAATTAACTTAGTCATCCTACGCTGGACACGTTCAAGTGAATTTATATCCATTCTATAATATGGCGACCAAAACTGAACTGCATAATCTAAATGGGGCCTAACTAGAGCAAGATATAGCTTGAGAACCACACCAGGTGTCTTGTTACTAACGCTGCGATTAATAAATCCAAGTGTCCGATTTGCCTTATTACGAACATTTATGCATTGATCCTTTTGTTTTAAATTCTTACTAATCATAACTCCCAGATCCCTTTCGCAATCTTATTTCTTAGAAGTTTAAGAAATAAAATTAACGAATTAAATGCTCTTGTCTGCACAGAAAAAATAGATATTATTGCACTTACCGAAACGTGGATGAATGTAGAAAATAGAGAACTATTAGCTGAATATCAAATATATGGATTTAAACTATTTCACACAGATAGATATATTAGACGAGGAGGTGGAGTAGCCATATATGTTAGGGACAATTTGAAATGTAGTCTCAAAGAGGGAATCAAAACAGAGCCACACACAGAAACTATTTGGATTGAATTAAACGAAAAAGCTAATAATATTATAATAGGAGTAATATATAGGCCACCAAATTTAGACAGAATGGAAGCAAAGCATCTATGGGATGAAATATCTAGAGCATCTAGATCTAACAGTATTTATGTCATGGGTGACTTTAATTTTAGCAGAATAAACTGGTTGAACAAAACAGGGAATAGTGAAGCAGAAGATTTTCTAGAATTAATTGACGATTGCTTTCTTACGCAACACATTAAGGAACCAACACGGGAAAATAATATTTTAGATTTAGTGTTAACTAACAGGGAAACGCAAATTAATGACATCGAAATAGGGAGTGAGCTAGGGAGCAGTGATCACAAAGAAATCAGATTTAGCATAGAATGGAATAGACCAGTAGGAGAAAATTCTGTTAAAGTGCCAGATTTTCGAAAAGCTGATTTTAATAGCCTAAGAAATTTTTTGGGTCAAATTGATTGGAAAGGCTTGGGTATGGGGTGTGGGCCGGTCTTGGAGCGAGACATGAACCCAGCGATAGGTGACTTAAATGGGGATTTCGATGTGGTTCAATATATAACTTATTTAAGAATATTCTAAACAAAGCACAGGAACGTAGTATACCATACAAATTGAATAGATCGTATACTAATGACCCAAAGTGGATAACAAAGAATTTGAAGAACCTTATAGGTAAAAAGAGAGCTTGGTACAAAAGGATTAAAAATGGGGAGGTCACTTTAGAACAGGAATTCGTACAACTGGTTAGAAATGTTAAAAAAGAGATAAGGAAAGCAAAAAGGAACTATGAAGTTCGCATAGCAGGGCAAGCAAAGACAAATCCTAAAGGGTTTTTTCAGTTATATCGTACTAAGACTAGGGAAAGGATAGGTCCATTAAAAACTGAGACAGGTCAAATAACAGATAGTGATGAAGAGATGAGTAGTATTTTTAATAAATATTTTGTATCTGTATTTACTAAAGAGGAACTTAACAATATGCCTTCAGCCGAACAAGTCTATGTGGGTGGGGACGAGGACAGGTTGACGAGTTTAGCAGTTACCAGGGAGGATGTTCTTAAACAAATAGTAAAACTCAAACCAAACAAATCCCCAGGGCCGGATGAAGTGTTTGCTAGGGTGCTTAAAGAATGCAAAGAGGAGCTTTGTGACCCACTGTCAACCATATTTAATAAATCAATAGAGTCAGGCAGAGTGCCAGAGTTTTGGAAAGTTGCTAATGTGATACCAGTTTTTAAGAAAGGAGATAGATCACTTGCGTCTAACTATCGACCAATTAGCCTAACGTCTATTGTGGGAAAGTTACTCGAATCCATAATAGCAAATAAAATTCGTCTTCATCTTGAAAAACATAAATTAATAATTGAGTCGCAACATGGTTTTATAAATGGCCGTTCATGTTTAACAAATTTGTTATCTTTTTATTCTAGCATTGTTGAGGCAGTTGATAGTGGTAAGGATTGCGATGTTGTATACCTTGACTTTAGCAAAGCTTTTGATACAGTGCCACATGAAAGACTGATTAAAAAAATAGAGTCTCATGGTATTGGGGGTGCTATATTAAGCTGGATTAGGGCATGGCTATACCAAAGGAAACAGAGAGTTAGTATAAATGGAATCAAGTCAGAGTGGGAAAATGTTGTAAGTGGAGTGCCTCAAGGCTCTGTCCTGGGACCTCTGTTGTTTATAATATATATAAATGATTTAGATTCAGGTTTGAGTAGCAACATTTGCAAATTTGCCGATGATACGAAAATCGGTAGGGAAATTAATTCGGAGGAGGACTCACTATCACTTCAAGTTGATCTAGATAGGGTTTTGAAATGGTCAAAGGATTGGCAGATGCAGTTTAATGCTGATAAATGTAAAGTTCTGAGGTTAGGTAATGATGATAGAGTTACAAGATACGAGCTAGATGGTGTTGTGATTGCGAAGTCGGATTGCGAAAGGGATCTGGGAGTTATGATTAGTAAGAATTTAAAACAAAAGGATCAATGCATAAATGTTCGTAATAAGGCAAATCGGACACTTGGATTTATTAATCGCAGCGTTAGTAACAAGACACCTGGTGTGGTTCTCAAGCTATATCTTGCTCTAGTTAGGCCCCATTTAGATTATGCAGTTCAGTTTTGGTCGCCATATTATAGAATGGATATAAATTCACTTGAACGTGTCCAGCGTAGGATGACTAAGTTAATTCCCCAAATTAGAAATCTTTCATATGAAGAAAGATTAACAAAGCTTAAGTTGCATTCACTGGAAAGGCGAAGAGTTAGGGGTGACATGATAGAGGTTTACAAGTGGATGAATGGACATAACCGGGGGGATATTAATAGGGTATTAAAAGTATCAACACAGGACAGAACACGAAACAATGGATATAAATTGGATAAGTTTAGATTTAGGAAAGACTTGGGTAAATACTGGTTCAGTAACAGGGTTGTTGATTTGTGGAACCAATTGCCGCGTAACATTGTGGAGGTGGGGTCCCTCGATTGTTTCAAGCACGGGTTGGACAAGTATATGATTGGGATTGGGTGGTTATAGAATAGGAGCTGCCTCGTATGGGCCAATAGGCCTTCTGCAGTTACCTTTGTTCTTATGTTCTTATGTTCTTAATCCGACTTCGCAATCACAACACCATCTAGCTCGTATCTTGTAACTCTATCATCATTACCTAACCTCAGAACTTTACATTTATCAGCATTAAACTGCATCTGCCAATCCTTTGACCATTTCAAAACCCTATCTAGATCAACTTGAAGTGATAGTGAGTCCTCCTCCGAATTAATTTCCCTACCGATTTTCGTATCATCGGCAAATTTGCAAATGTTGCTACTCAAACCTGAATCTAAATCATTTATATATATTATAAACAACAGAGGTCCCAGGACAGAGCCTTGAGGCACTCCACTTACAACATTTTCCCACTCTGACTTGATTCCATTTATACTAACTCTGTTTCCTTTGGTATAGCCATGCCGTAATCCAACTTAATATAGCACCCCCAATACCATGAGACTCTATCTTTTTAATCAGTCTTTCATGTGGCACTGTATCAAAAGCTTTGCTAAAGTCAAGGTATACAACATCGCAATCCTTACCACTATCAACTGCCTCAACAATGCTAGAATAAAAAGATAACAAATTTGTTAAACATGAACGGCCATTTATAAAACCATGTTGCGACTCAATTATTAATTTATGTTTTTCAAGATGAAGACGAATTTTATTTGCTATTATGGATTCGAGTAACTTTCCCACAATAGACGTTAGGCTAATTGGTCGATAGTTCGACGCAAGTGATCTATCTCCTTTCTTAAAAACTGGTATCACATTAGCAACTTTCCAAAACTCTGGCACTCTGCCTGACTATTGATTTATTAAATATGGTTGACAGTGGGTCACAAAGCTCCTCTTTGCATTCTTTAAGCACTCTGGCAAACACTTCATCCGGCCCTGGGGATTTGTTTGGTTTGAGTTTTACTATTTGTTTAAGAACATCCTCCCTGGTAACAGCTAAACTCGTCAACCATCCCTCGTCCCCACCCACATAGACTTGTTCGGCTGAAGGCATATTGTTAAGTTCCTCTTTAGTAAATACAGATACAAAATATTTATTAAAAATACTACTCATCTCTTCATCACTATCTGTTATTTGACCTGTCTCAGTTTTTAATGGACCTATCCTTTCCCTAGACTTAGTACGATATAACTGAAAAAACCCTTTAGGATTTGTCTTTGCTTGCCCTGCTATGCGAACTTCATAGTTTCTTTTTGCTTTCCTTATCTCTTTTTTAACATTTCTAACCAGTTGTACGAATTCCTGTTCTAAAGTGACCTCCCCATTTTTAATCCTTTTGTACCAAGCTCTCTTTTTACCTATAAGGTTCTTCAAATTCTTTGTTATCCACTTTGGGTCATTAGTATTCGATCTATTCAATTTGTATGGTATACTACGTTCCTGTGCTTTGTTTAGAATATTCTTAAATAAGTTATATATTGAATCCACATCGAAATCCCCATTTAAGTCACCTATCGCTGGGTTCATGTCTTGCTCCAAGACCGGCCCACACCCCATACCCAAGACTTTCCAATCAATTTGACCCAAAAAATTTCTTAGGCTATTAAAATCAGCTTTTCGAAAATCTGGCACTTTAACAGAATTTTCTCCTACTGGTCTATTCCATTCTATGCTAAATCTGATTTCTTTGTGATCACTGCTCCCTAGCTCACTCCCTATTTCGATGTCATTAATTTGCGTTTCCCTGTTAGTTAACACTAAATCTAAAATATTATTTTCCCGTTTTGGTTCCTTAATGTGTTGCGTAAGAAAGCAATCGTCAATTAATTCTAGAAAATCTTCTGTTTCACTATTCCCTGTTTTGTTCAACCAGTTTATTCCGCTAAAATTAAAGTCACCCATGACATAAATACTGTTAGATCTAGATGCTCTAGATATTTCATCCCATAGGTGCTTTGCTTCCATTCTGTCTAAATTTGGTGGCCTATATATTACTCCTATTATAATATTATTTGCTTTTTCGTTTAATTCTATCCAAATAGTTTCTGTGTGTGGCTCTGTTTTGATTCCCTCTTTGAGACTACATTTCAAATTGTCCCTAACATATATGGCTACTCACCTCCTCATCTAATATATCTATCTGAATGAAATAGTTTAAATCCATATATTTGATATTCAGCTAATAGTTCTCTATTTTCTACATTCATCCACGTTTCGGTAAGTGCAATAATATCTATTTTTTTCTGTGCAGACAAGAGCATTTAATTCGTTAATTTTATTTCTTAGACTTCTACTGTTAGTGTAATATACCCTAAGTGAATTGTTATTTTGCGGACCTTCTCTTTCCCTGATCATTTTGCCAATTCCTTTCTCCCACAAACACATACTTTTATTACCTCCCTCCTCCAAATCAATTCCCATACCTCTATCTACTAACTGTTTAAACCCAAACAAACACCTCTAACCACTTCTTCCAACGAGTTCGCAACAGCAACAACCCCAGCTCTCGATAGATGCACCCCATCACGAGCATACATTTCATTTTTTCCATAGAAGTGTTCCCAGTTGTCTATGAAAGATATTGCATTTGATTTGCAATATCTTTCCAGCCGGCAATTGACACCAAGTGCCCTCGATATCCATTCATTTCCCACTCCCTTTCTTGGAAGAATGCCACATATGATCGGGATTCCTCCCTTGCTCCTAACTAATTCTATGGCTGTTTTATACCTCTGAATCAGTTCCTCACTCCTAACTCGACCAACATCATTTCCTCCCACGCTAATGCAAATAATGGGATTGTTCCCATTTCCAGCCATAATATCATTCATGTTGTTTATAATATCACCAATGCCAGCTCCGGGATAGCAAACCCTTAACCTGTTCCCCCTATCTCTAGCACAAAACGCTCTATCCAAATACCTTATCTGGGAATCTCCCACAACTAATGTTTGCTTAGGTACTTCCTTTACTTTCTGAGGGGCCTGCGCTTCCTTTCTCTTCGTTGCTTTCCCTTTTGCGCGATCCGCAGTCTCACCACAGCACTCGTCCTCCAAAACGTCAAATGAATTAGAAGTTGCTATGGCGTTTGAAGGCGGCTTTATCAAAGTCTTCTTAAGGCCCCTGTCTTTCACAACTCTCCAAGACGAGGTCCCTTTACTACTGGTCTCCTCCTTCGTTACTTCTCGTTGTTCTTTCAACTGACGGACCTCCTCCCGCAGAGAGTCCAATTCTGTCCTCAGGGCTCCCACTAGAGTCACCAGGTCCTTAACTACAACTTCCATATTGCTATGATAATATAACAACACTCAGAAGCTCCGGTTAACACAACCTCTCACTGTGACTTCACCTGACTGACTGTTGATGGAAGTGGAAGTGGAAGTGCCCAACCGATGGCATGGAAGTGCCCAACCGTTTCTGAAATTTTTTACCTCAATCTGTCTCCTTATTCACTACTGCTTTCCACATTAAGTTGTCCTGAAGTTACTCATAACTCACTGCTTGTAGTCTACACAGTTTACTCCAATAAAACATGAACATAAACCCAGTTTATAATTTATTTTCCCATCATTTAAATACTTGTTAAGGGAAGCAATAATAGAATATAATATATTATATTCTAATAATTATTATTAATATTATAAATTATATTATAATTATTATTATATTATTATATATTATAAATTATTATTATAATTATTATTATAAATAATTATTATTAATATAATAAAAGCAATAATATATTATACATCAGTTATTGATAGATCTTTTTTATTCTGGAATTAGTCTCTGTAACTGTACAATTTGATGCCGTTACTTTGTTTGAGATGTATACAAGAGTTGTTACATTCTTGTACAGCCACTAGTACGAGTAGCGTTTCGGGCAGGTCCCTTTAATACGATCCCCGCCGCGAAGAATTGTTTTTAGACCAAGTACACATATTACTGTTGAGTTAAACTGAGGCTACAGTTAAGGATTTGCGAACAGTAAATCCCCCCCGGCCAGGACACGAACCCATGACAAAGCGCTTGCGGAACGCCAGGCGAGTGTCTTACCACTACACCACAGAAACTGCCTAACTTAGTACTTGACAATCGTATAATATTAGAGATTTTGAGAAAACTGTACAATCAATCATATATGAAACAATCATGGGACCCCACCTCCACCACGTTACGCGGTAATTGGTTCCACAAATCAAAAATCCTGTTACCGAACCAGTATTTACCCAAGTCTTTCCTAAATCTTTAGGCAAAGACAAAGTAACGAGGAGCATTGAAGCGCAGGTCCCTCAAACTGCTCGAAAGGAAAAGGGAGAATCGAAGCGAATTTTGGTTGTGGGAGATTCCCAGGTGAGGTATTTAGACAGAACGTTTTGTGCCAGAGATAGGGGGAACAGATTAAGGGTTTGCTATCCGGGAGCTGGAATTGGTGATATTGTTGGAAACATGAATGATATTATGACAGGAAATGGGAACAAACCCATTATTTGTATTAGTGCAGGGGGTAATGATGTTTGACGAGTTAGGAGTGAGGAACTAATACAGAGATTCAGGACAGCCATTGAAGTTAGGAGCAAGGGAGGAATCCCAATCATATGTGGCATTCTTCCAAGAAAGGGAGTGGGAAATGAATGGATGTCAAGGGCACTTGGTGTCAATTGCCGGCTGGAAAGATATTGCAAATCAAATGCAATATCTTTCATAGACAACTGGGAACACTTCTATGGAAGAAATGAAATGTATGCTCGTGATGGGGTGCATCTATCGAGAGCTGGGGTTGTTGCTGTTGCGAACTCGTTGGAAGAAGTGGTTAGAGGTGTTTGTTTGGGTTTAAACTGTTAGTAGATAGAGGTATGGGAATTGATTTGGAGGAAGGAGATAATAAAAGTATGTGTTTGTGGGAGAAAGGAATTGGCAAAATGATCAGGGAAAGAGAAGTAACATTTCACTTAGGGTATATTACACTAACAGTAGAAGTCTAAGAAATACAATTAACGAATTAAATGCTCTTGTCTGCACAGAAAAATAGATATTATTGCACTTACCGAAATGTGGATGAATGTGGAAAATAGAGAACTATTAGCTGAATATCAAATAAATGGATTTAAACTATTTCACACAGATAGATATATTAGACGAGGAGAGGGAGTAGCCATATATGTTAGGGACAATTTGAAATGTAGTCTCAAAGAGGGAATCAAAACTGAGCCACACACAGTAACTTTTTGGATAGAATTATACGAAAAAGCAAATATTATTATAATAGGAGTTATATATAAGCCACCAAATTTAGACAGAATGGAAGCAAAGCATCTATGGGATGAAATATCTAGGACATCTAGATCTAACAGTATTTACGTAATGGGTGACTTTAATTTTAGTGGAATAAACTGGTTGAACAAAACAGGGAATAGTGAAGCAGACGATTTTCTAGAATTAATTGACGATTGCTTTCTTACGCAACGCATTAAGGAACCAAAACGGGAAAATAATATTTTAGATTTAGTGTTAACTTACAGGGAAACACAAATTTATGACATCGAAATAGGGAGTGAGCAAGGGAACAGTGATCACAAAGAAATCAGATTTAGCATAGAATGGAAAAGACCTGTAGGAGAAAATTCTGTTAAAGCGCCAGATTTTCGAAAAGCTGATTTTAATAGCCTAAGAAATTTTTTGGGTCAAATTGATTGGAAAGTCTTGGGTATGGGGTGTGGGCCGGTCTTGGAGCGAGACATGAACCCAGCGATAGGGGACTTAAATGGGGAATTCGATGTGGATTCAATATATAACGTATTTAAGAATATTCTAAACAAAGCACAGGAACGTAGTATACCATACAAATTGAATAGATCGAATACGTATAAATGATTTAGATTCAGGTTTGAGTAGCAACATTTGCAAATTTGCCGATGATACGAAAATCGGTAGGGAAATTAATTCGGAGGAGGACTCAGTATCACTTCAAGTTGATCTAGATAGGGTTTTGAAATGGTAAAAGGATTGGCAGATGCAGTTTAATGCTGATAAATGTAAAGTTCTGAGGTTAGATAATGATGATAGAGTTACAAGATACGAGCTAGATGGTGTTGAGATTGCGAAAGGGATCTGAGAGTTATGATTAGTAAGAATTTAAAACAAAAGGATCAATGCATAAATGTTCGTAATAAGGCAAATCGGACACTTGGATTTATTAATCGCAGCGTTAGTAACAAGACACCTGGTGTGGTTCTCAAGCTATATCTTGCTCTAGTTAGGCCCCATTTAGATTATGCAGTTCAGTTTTGGTCGCCATATTATAGAATGGATATAAATTCACTTGAACGTGTCCAGCGTAGGATGACTAAATTAATTCCCCAAATCAGAAATCTTTCATATGAAGAAAGATTAACAAAGCTTAAGTTGCATTCACTGGAAAGGCGATGAGTTAGGGGTGACATGATAGAGGTTTAGAAGTGGGTGAATGGACATAACAAAGGGGAAATTAATAGGGTATTAAAAGTATCAACACAAGACAGAACACGAAACAATGGGTATAAATTGGATAAGTTTAGATTTAGGAAAGACTAGGGTAAATACTGGTTCAGTAACAGGGTTGTTGATTTGTGGAACCAATTGCCGCGTAACATTTTGGAGGTGGGGTCCCTAGATTGTTTCAAGCATGGGTTGGACATGTATATGAATGGGATTGGGTGGTTATAAATAGGAGCTGCCTCGTATGGGCCAACAGGCCTTCTGCAGTTGTCTTTGTTCATATCCATTGTTTTGTGTTCTGTCTTTTGTTGATACTTTTAATACCCTTTTAAACCACTTAATGGTGATGCAGTAGGCAATTGTGTGTGTGTGTGTGCGTGCGTGTGTTGTGGAGAGAAGGAGATCGTAAATAGAGGGTCAAAAAGCCTTCTGCCCTTTTCTTTATTTTTATGGGTAGACCAGACAACATTTTACGGGTATTGTGACTGTATTTGAGGTGAAATAGATTCTGGCAACGTTGTTTGGGTTAATATACCTTCTGCATTTACCTTTATTCTACATGTAGGCCTCAGCTGGTGGTTTGTGGAGGGGAAGTGAGGCGGGCCGTTAAGGACTATATAACCAAGAGAGCTGTGTTAGCAGTGTTCACATCAACGCTAACACAGTCCTTCTCTCTCAGTCACTGACACCTCCAGCGACCATTCCCTGTTTCCCTGCAGACAGCCACGATGGCCGACATGTTCACTAAGGAGATGATCATTCAGCTCTCAATCGTCGGAGGACTTTTCCTGTTTGTAATACTCATGCATTTGCTGTGTTGCTTCATTAACAAGGTGAGGGTTGTTGCAACATCAACAAATTACCCGGACACAATGTGAGAGTTGCATTGTTTGATTTGTTGGGTATAAATTGTCATGTTGTTAACTATTTTAATATCTTGTTTACAACTTACAATGTTAATGTTCATGTTTTATGTTTTCAGGTGAAGACCTCCTCAAAGTCAAGTGGGGAACAGCCTAATTCCTACTACAGCTTCCAGAATGAGATAACCAACTTTGATGGGCTCAAATGCTCCTCTCAAGAGTCTGCTTGGCCCCTTGGCCAGACACACAATGTATAATACGACGCCCTAAGTGTCGCCAGCAGCTCTCTGGATGTGCCGAGGCCTCATCCAACATTTACCACCTTCCAGGTTAAGGACTCCTGTCAACACTTCAGAGGTCATGTCACCGGCCTCTCCCTACCCGCAGTCAACAGCCCAGAAAGTGACCACGTTGGAGGAAATCTCTCTATTCCTGGGCCAGCCTTCAGAGGACATTAGTAAGGCTTCTGATATTATGAAAGACAAGACACCAATACCTTTGAGAGACATGACCTTGGTAGAGGTACATCCTGGCACCGACCAGTCCCACCAAGCGACCAGGGGCATAGTCAGGCAAACCTTAGCTCTAACACGTCACACTGCCTCGACCAGATGGAAGAGGCTCTAGTGTCCTGTCTATCAAGTGTTTCAAACTGTTGCTTTCCACATAATGTTGTCCTGGAAGTTACTCATAACTTCCTGCTTGTAGTCTACACAGTTTACTCCAATAAAACATGAACATAAACCCAGTTTATAATTTATTTTCCCATCATTTAAATACTTGTTAAGGGAAAGCAATAATATATTATACATCAGTTATTGATAGATCTTTTTTATTCTGGAATTAGTCTCTGTAACTGTACAATTTGATGCCGTTACATTGTTTGAGATGTATACAAGAGTTGTTACATTCTTGTACAGCCACTAGTATGAGTAGCGTTTCGGGCAGGTCCCTTTAATACGATCCCCGCCGCGAAGAATTGTTTTTAGACCAAGTACACATATTACTGTTGAGTTAAACTGAGGCTACAGTTAAGGATTTGCGAACAGTAAATCCCCCCCGGCCAGGACACGAACCCATGACAAAGCGCTTGCGGAATGCCAGGCGAGTGTCTTACCACTACACCACAGAGACTGCCTAACTTAGTACTTGACAATCGTATAATATTAGAGATTTTGAGAAAACTGTACAATCAATCATATATGAAACAATCATGGGACCCCACCTCCACCACGTTACGCGGTAATTGGTTCCACAAATCAAAAATTCTGTTACCGAACCAGTATTTACCTAAAAATAGTCTTTCCTAAATCTTTAGGCAAAGACAAAGTAACGAGGAGCATTGAAGCGCAGGTCCCTCAAACTGCTCGAAAGGAAAAGGGAGAATCGAAGCGAATTTTGGTTGTGGGAGATTCCCAGGTGAGGTATTTAGACAGAACGTTTTGTGCCAGAGATAGGGGGAACAGATTAAGGGTTTGCTATCCGGGAGCTGGAATTGGTGATATTGTTGGAAACATGAATGGGAACAAACCCATTATTTGTATTAGTGCAGGGGGTAATGATGTTTGACGAGTTAGGAGTGAGGAACTAATACAGAGATTCAGGACAGCCATTGAAGTTAGGAGCAAGGGAGGAATCCCAATCATATGTGGCATTCTTCCAAGAAAGGGAGTGGGAAATGAATGGATGGCAAGGGCACTTGGTGTCATTTGCCGGCTGGAAAGATATTGCAAATCAAATGCAATATCTTTCATAGACAACTGGGAACACTTCTATGGAAGAAATGAAATGTATGCTCGTGATGGGGTGCATCTATCGAGAGCTGGGGTTGTTGCTGTTGCGAACTCGTTGGAAGAAGTGGTTAGAGGTGTTTGTTTGGGTTTAAACTGTTAGTAGATAGAGGTATGGGAATTGATTTGGAGGAAGGAGATAATAAAAGTATGTGTTTGTGGAAGAAAGGAATTGGCAAAATGATCAGGGAAAGAAAAGGGCCTCAAAATAACAATTCACTTAGGGTATATTACACTAACAGTAGAAGTCTAAGAAATACAATTAACGAATTAAATGCTCTTGTCTGCACAGAAAAAATAGATATTATTGCACTTACCGAAATGTGGATGAATGTGGAAAATAGAGAACTATTAGCTGAATATCAAATAAATGGATTTAAACTATTTCACACAGATAGATATATTAGACGAGGAGAGGGAGTAGCCATATATGTTAGGGACAATTTGAAATGTAGTCTCAAAGAGGGAATCAAAACTGAGCCACACACAGTAACTTTTTGGATAGAATTATACGAAAAAGCAAATATTATTATAATAGGAGTTATATATAAGCCACCAAATTTAGACAGAATGGAAGCAAAGCATCTATGGGATGAAATATCTAGGACATCTAGATCTAACAGTATTTACGTAATGGGTGACTTTAATTTTAGTGGAATAAACTGGTTGAACAAAACAGGGAATAGTGAAGCAGACGATTTTCTAGAATTAATTGACGATTGCTTTCTTACGCAACGCATTAAGGAACCAAAACGGGAAAATAATATTTTAGATTTAGTGTTAACTTACAGGGAAACACAAATTTATGACATCGAAATAGGGAGTGAGCAAGGGAACAGTGATCACAAAGAAATCAGATTTAGCATAGAATGGAAAAGACCTGTAGGAGAAAATTCTGTTAAAGCGCCAGATTTTCGAAAAGCTGATTTTAATAGCCTAAGAAATTTTTTGGGTCAAATTGATTGGAAAGTCTTGGGTATGGGGTGTGGGCCGGTCTTGGAGCGAGACATGAACCCAGCGATAGGGGACTTAAATGGGGAATTCGATGTGGATTCAATATATAACGTATTTAAGAATATTCTAAACAAAGCACAGGAACGTAGTATACCATACAAATTGAATAGATCGAATACGTATAAATGATTTAGATTCAGGTTTGAGTAGCAACATTTGCAAATTTGCCGATGATACGAAAATCGGTAGGGAAATTAATTCGGAGGAGGACTCAGTATCACTTCAAGTTGATCTAGATAGGGTTTTGAAATGGTAAAAGGATTGGCAGATGCAGTTTAATGCTGATAAATGTAAAGTTCTGAGGTTAGATAATGATGATAGAGTTACAAGATACGAGCTAGATGGTGTTGAGATTGCGAAAGGGATCTGAGAGTTATGATTAGTAAGAATTTAAAACAAAAGGATCAATGCATAAATGTTCGTAATAAGGCAAATCGGACACTTGGATTTATTAATCGCAGCGTTAGTAACAAGACACCTGGTGTGGTTCTCAAGCTATATCTTGCTCTAGTTAGGCCCCATTTAGATTATGCAGTTCAGTTTTGGTCGCCATATTATAGAATGGATATAAATTCACTTGAACGTGTCCAGCGTAGGATGACTAAATTAATTCCCCAAATCAGAAATCTTTCATATGAAGAAAGATTAACAAAGCTTAAGTTGCATTCACTGGAAAGGCGATGAGTTAGGGGTGACATGATAGAGGTTTAGAAGTGGGTGAATGGACATAACAAAGGGGAAATTAATAGGGTATTAAAAGTATCAACACAAGACAGAACACGAAACAATGGGTATAAATTGGATAAGTTTAGATTTAGGAAAGACTAGGGTAAATACTGGTTCAGTAACAGGGTTGTTGATTTGTGGAACCAATTGCCGCGTAACATTTTGGAGGTGGGGTCCCTAGATTGTTTCAAGCATGGGTTGGACATGTATATGAATGGGATTGGGTGGTTATAAATAGGAGCTGCCTCGTATGGGCCAACAGGCCTTCTGCAGTTGTCTTTGTTCATATCCATTGTTTTGTGTTCTGTCTTTTGTTGATACTTTTAATACCCTTTTAAACCACTTAATGGTGATGCAGTAGGCAATTGTGTGTGTGTGTGTGCGTGCGTGTGTTGTGGAGAGAAGGAGATCGTAAATAGAGGGTCAAAAAGCCTTCTGCCCTTTTCTTTATTTTTATGGGTAGACCAGACAACATTTTACGGGTATTGTGACTGTATTTGAGGTGAAATAGATTCTGGCAACGTTGTTTGGGTTAATATACCTTCTGCATTTACCTTTATTCTACATGTAGGCCTCAGCTGGTGGTTTGTGGAGGGGAAGTGAGGCGGGCCGTTAAGGACTATATAACCAAGAGAGCTGTGTTAGCAGTGTTCACATCAACGCTAACACAGTCCTTCTCTCTCAGTCACTGACACCTCCAGCGACCATTCCCTGTTTCCCTGCAGACAGCCACGATGGCCGACATGTTCACTAAGGAGATGATCATTCAGCTCTCAATCGTCGGAGGACTTTTCCTGTTTGTAATACTCATGCATTTGCTGTGTTGCTTCATTAACAAGGTGAGGGTTGTTGCAACATCAACAAATTACCCGGACACAATGTGAGAGTTGCATTGTTTGATTTGTTGGGTATAAATTGTCATGTTGTTAACTATTTTAATATCTTGTTTACAATTACAATGTTAATGTTCATGTTTTATGTTTTCAGGTGAAGACCTCCTCAAAGTCAAGTGGGGAACAGCCTAATTCCTACTACAGCTTCCAGAATGAGATAACCAACTTTGATGGGCTCAAATGCTCCTCTCAAGAGTCTGCTTGGCCCCTTGGCCAGACACACAATGTATAATACGACGCCCTAAGTGTCGCCAGCAGCTCTCTGGATGTGCCGAGGCCTCATCCAACATTTACCACCTTCCAGGTTAAGACTCCTGTCAACACTTCAGAGGTCATGTCACCGGCCTCTCCCTACCCGCAGTCAACAGCCCAGAAAGTGACCACGTTGGAGGAAATCTCTCTATTCCTGGGCCAGCCTTCAGAGGACATTAGTAAGGCTTCTGATATTATGAAAGACAAGACACCAATACCTTTGAGAGACATGACCTTGGTAGAGGTACATCCTGGCACCGACCAGTCCCACCAAGCGACCAGGGGCATAGTCAGGCAAACCTTAGCTCTAACACGTCACACTGCCTCGACCAGATGGAAGAGGCTCTAGTGTCCTGTCTATCAAGTTTCAAACTGTTGCTTTCCACATAATGTTGTCCTGGAAGTTACTCATAACTTTCTGCTTGTAGTCTACACAGTTTACTCCAATAAAACATGAACATAAACCCAGTTTATAATTTATTTTCCCATCATTTAAATACTTGTTAAGGGAAACAATAATATATTATACATCAGTTATTGATAGATCTTTTTTATTCTGGAATTAGTCTCTGTAACTGTACAATTTGATGCCGTTACATTGTTTGAGATGTATACAAGAGTTGTTACATTCTTGTACAGCCACTAGTATGAGTAGCGTTTCGGGCAGGTCCCTTTAATACGATCCCCGCCGCGAAGAATTGTTTTTAGACCAAGTACACATATTACTGTTGAGTTAAACTGAGGCTACAGTTAAGGATTTGCGAACAGTAAATCCCCCCCGGCCAGGACACGAACCCATGACAAAGCGCTTGCGGAATGCCAGGCGAGTGTCTTACCACTACACCACAGAGACTGCCTAACTTAGTACTTGACAATCGTATAATATTAGAGATTTTGAGAAAACTGTACAATCAATCATATATGAAACAATCATGGGACCCCACCTCCACCACGTTACGCGGTAATTGGTTCCACAAATCAAAAATTCTGTTACCGAACCAGTATTTACCTAAAAATAGTCTTTCCTAAATCTTTAGGCAAAGACAAAGTAACGAGGAGCATTGAAGCGCAGGTCCCTCAAACTGCTCGAAAGGAAAAGGGAGAATCGAAGCGAATTTTGGTTGTGGGAGATTCCCAGGTGAGGTATTTAGACAGAACGTTTTGTGCCAGAGATAGGGGGAACAGATTAAGGGTTTGCTATCCGGGAGCTGGAATTGGTGATATTGTTGGAAACATGATATGGGAACAAACCCATTATTTGTATTAGTGCAGGGGGTAATGATGTTTGACGAGTTAGGAGTGAGGAACTAATACAGAGATTCAGGACAGCCATTGAAGTTAGGAGCAAGGGAGGAATCCCAATCATATGTGGCATTCTTCCAAGAAAGGGAGTGGGAAATGAATGGATGGCAAGGGCACTTGGTGTCATTTGCCGGCTGGAAAGATATTGCAAATCAAATGCAATATCTTTCATAGACAACTGGGAACACTTCTATGGAAGAAATGAAATGTATGCTCGTGATGGGGTGCATCTATCGAGAGCTGGGGTTGTTGCTGTTGCGAACTCGTTGGAAGAAGTGGTTAGAGGTGTTTGTTTGGGTTTAAACTGTTAGTAGATAGAGGTATGGGAATTGATTTGGAGGAAGGAGATAATAAAAGTATGTGTTTGTGGAAGAAAGGAATTGGCAAAATGATCAGGGAAAGAAAAGGGCCTCAAAATAACAATTCACTTAGGGTATATTACACTAACAGTAGAAGTCTAAGAAATACAATTAACGAATTAAATGCTCTTGTCTGCACAGAAAAAATAGATATTATTGCACTTACCGAAATGTGGATGAATGTGGAAAATAGAGAACTATTAGCTGAATATCAAATAAATGGATTTAAACTATTTCACACAGATAGATATATTAGACGAGGAGGGGGAGTAGCCATGTATGTTAGGGACAATTTGAAATGTAGTCTCAAAGAGGGAATCAAAACTGAGCCACACACAGTAACTTTTTGGATAGAATTATACGAAAAAGCAAATATTATTATAATAGGAGTTATATATAAGCCACCAAATTTAGACAGAATGGAAGCAAAGCATCTATGGGATGAAATATCTAGGACATCTAGATCTAACAGTATTTACGTAATGGGTGACTTTAATTTTAGTGGAATAAACTGGTTGAACAAAACAGGGAATAGTGAAGCAGACGATTTTCTAGAATTAATTGACGATTGCTTTCTTACGCAACGCATTAAGGAACCAAAACGGGAAAATAATATTTTAGATTTAGTGTTAACTTACAGGGAAACACAAATTTATGACATCGAAATAGGGAGTGAGCAAGGGAACAGTGATCACAAAGAAATCAGATTTAGCATAGAATGGAAAAGACCTGTAGGAGAAAATTCTGTTAAAGCGCCAGATTTTCGAAAAGCTGATTTTAATAGCCTAAGAAATTTTTTGGGTCAAATTGATTGGAAAGTCTTGGGTATGGGGTGTGGGCCGGTCTTGGAGCGAGACATGAACCCAGCGATAGGGGACTTAAATGGGGAATTCGATGTGGATTCAATATATAACGTATTTAAGAATATTCTAAACAAAGCACAGGAACGTAGTATACCATACAAATTGAATAGATCGAATACGTATAAATGATTTAGATTCAGGTTTGAGTAGCAACATTTGCAAATTTGCCGATGATACGAAAATCGGTAGGGAAATTAATTCGGAGGAGGACTCAGTATCACTTCAAGTTGATCTAGATAGGGTTTTGAAATGGTAAAAGGATTGGCAGATGCAGTTTAATGCTGATAAATGTAAAGTTCTGAGGTTAGATAATGATGATAGAGTTACAAGATACGAGCTAGATGGTGTTGAGATTGCGAAAGGGATCTGAGAGTTATGATTAATAAGAATTTAAAACAAAAGGATCAATGCATAAATGTTCGTAATAAGGCAAATCGGACACTTGGATTTATTAATCGCAGCGTTAGTAACAAGACACCTGGTGTGGTTCTCAAGCTATATCTTGCTCTAGTTAGGCCCCATTTAGATTATGCAGTTCAGTTTTGGTCGCCATATTATAGAATGGATATAAATTCACTTGAACGTGTCCAGCGTAGGATGACTAAATTAATTCCCCAAATCAGAAATCTTTCATATGAAGAAAGATTAACAAACCTTAAGTTGCATTCACTGGAAAGGCGATGAGTTAGGGGTGACATGATAGAGGTTTAGAAGTGGGTGAATGGACATAACAAAGGGGAAATTAATAGGGTATTAAAAGTATCAACACAAGACAGAACACGAAACAATGGGTATAAATTGGATAAGTTTAGATTTAGGAAAGACTAGGGTAAATACTGGTTCAGTAACAGGGTTGTTGATTTGTGGAACCAATTGCCGCGTAACATTTTGGAGGTGGGGTCCCTCGATTGTTTCAAGCATGGGTTGGACATGTATATGAATGGGATTGGGTGGTTATAAATAAGAACAAAGGTAACTGCAGAAGGCCTATTGGCCCATACGAGGCAGCTCCTATTCTATAACCACCCAATCCCACTCATATACTTGTCCAACCCGTGCTTGAAACAATCGAGGGACCCCACCTCCACAATGTTACGCGGCAATTGGTTCCACAAATCAACAACCCTGTTACTGAACTAGTATTTACCCAAGTCTTTCCTAAATCTAAACTTATCCAATTTATATCCATTGTTTCGTGTTCTGTCCTGTGTTGATACTTTTAATACCCTATTAATATCCCCCCGGTTATAGGAGCTGCCTCGTATGGGCCAACAGGCCTTCTGCAGTTGCCTTTGTTCATATCCATTGTTTTGTGTTCTGTCTTTTGTTGATACTTTTAATACCCTTTTAAACCACTTAATGGTGATGCAGTAGGCAATTGTGTGTGTGTGTGTGCGTGCGTGTGTTGTGGAGAGAAGGAGATCGTAAATAGAGGGTCAAAAAGCCTTCTGCCCTTTTCTTTATTTTTATGGGTAGACCAGACAACATTTTACGGGTATTGTGACTGTATTTGAGGTGAAATAGATTCTGGCAACGTTGTTTGGGTTAATATACCTTCTGCATTTACCTTTATTCTACATGTAGGCCTCAGCTGGTGGTTTGTGGAGGGGAAGTGAGGCGGGCCGTTAAGGACTATATAACCAAGAGAGCTGTGTTAGCAGTGTTCACATCAACGCTAACAGTCCTTCTCTCTCAGTCACTGACACCTCCAGCGACCATTCCCTGTTTCCCTGCAGACAGCCACGATGGCCGACATGTTCACTAAGGAGATGATCATTCAGCTCTCAATCGTCGGAGGACTTTTGCTGTTTGTAATACTCATGCATTTGCTGTGTTGCTTCATTAACAAGGTGAGGGTTGTTGCAACATCAACAAATTACCCGGACACAATGTGAGAGTTGCATTGTTTGATTTGTTGGGTATAAATTGCCATGTTGTTAACTATTTTAATATCTTGTTTACAACTACAATGTTACTGTTCATGTTTTATGTTTTCAGGTGAAGACCTCCTCAAAGTCAAGTGGGGAACAGCCTAATTCCTACTACAGCTTCCAGAATGAGATAACCAACTTTGATGGGCTCAAATGCTCCTCTCAAGAGTCTGCTTGGCCCCTTGGCCAGACACACAATGTATAATACGACGCCCTAAGTGTCGCCAGCAGCTCTCTGGATGTGCCGAGGCCTCATCCAACATTTACCACCTTCCAGGTTAAGACTCCTGTCAACACTTCAGAGGTCATGTCACCGGCCTCTCCCTACCCGCAGTCAACAGCCCAGAAAGTGACCACGTAGGAGGAAATCTCTCTATTCCTGGGCCAGCCTTCAGAGGACATTAGTAAGGCTTCTGATATTATGAAAGACAAGACACCAATACCTTTGAGAGACATGACCTTGGTAGAGGTACATCCTGGCACCGACCAGTCCCACCAAGCGACCAGGGGCATAGTCAGGCAAGCCTTGGCTCTAACACGTCACACTGCCTCGACCAGATGGAAGAGGCTCTAGTGTCCTGTCTATCAAGTGTTTCAAACTGTTGCTTTCCACATTAAATTGTCCTGAAGTTACTCATAACTCACTGCTTGTAGTCTACACAGTTTACTCCAATAAAACATGAACATAAACCCAGTTTATAATTTATCTTCCCATCATTTAAATACTTGTTAAGGGAAGCAATAATATATTATACATCAGTTATTGATAGATCTTTTTTATTCTGGAATTAGTCTCTGTAACTGTACAATTTGATGCCGTTACTTTGTTTGAGATGTATACAAGAGTTGTTACATTCTTGTACAGCCACTAGTACGAGTAGCGTTTCGGGCAGGTCCCTTTAATACGATCCCCGCCGCGAAGAATTGTTTTTAGACCAAGTACACATATTACTGTTGAGTTAAACTGAGGCTACATTTAAGGATTTGCGAACAGTAAATCCCCCCCGGCCAGGACACGAACCCATGACAAAGCGCTTGCGGAACGCCAGGCGAGTGTCTTACCACTACACCACAGAAACTGCCTAACTTAGTACTTGACAATCGTATAATATTAGAGATTTTGAGAAAACTGTACAATCAATCATATATGAAACAATCATGGGACCCCACCTCCACCACGTTACGCGGTAATTGGTTCCACAAATCAAAAATCCTGTTACCGAACCAGTATTTACCCAAGTCTTTCCTAAATCTTTAGGCAAAGACAAAGTAACGAGGAGCATTGAAGCGCAGGTCCCTCAAACTGTTCGAAAGGAAAAGGGAGAATCAAAGCGAATTTTGGTTGTGGGTGATTCCCAGGTGAGGTATTTAGACAGAACGTTTTGTGCCAGAGATAGGGGGAACAGATTAAGGGTTTGCTATCCGGGAGCTGGAATTGGTGATATTGTTGGAAACATGAATGATATTATGACAGGAAATGGGAACAAACCCATTATTTGTATTAGTGCAGGGGGTAATGATGTTTGACGAGTTAGGAGTGAGGAACTAATACAGAGATTCAGGACAGCCATTGAAGTTAGGAGCAAGGGAGGAATCCCAATCATATGTGGCATTCTTCCAAGAAAGGGAGTGGGAAATGAATGGATGTCAAGGGCACTTGGTGTCAATTGCCGGCTGGAAAGATATTGCAAATCAAATGCAATATCTTTCATAGACAACTGGGAACACTTCTATGGAAGAAATGAAATGTATGCTCGTGATGGGGTGCATCTATCGAGAGCTGGGGTTGTTGCTGTTGCGAACTCGTTGGAAGAAGTGGTTAGAGGTGTTTGTTTGGGTTTAAACTGTTAGTAGATAGAGGTATGGGAATTGATTTGGAGGAAGGAGATAATAAAAGTATGTGTTTGAGGGAGAAAGGAATTGGCAAAATGATCAGGGAAAGAGAAGGGCCTCAAAATAACATAAGAACAAAGGTAACTGCAGAAGGCCTATTGGCCCATACGAGGCAGCTCCTATTCTATAACCACCCAATCCCACTCATATACTTGTCCAACCCGTGCTTGAAACAATCGAGGGACCCCACCTCCACAATGTTACGCGGCAATTGGTTCCACAAATCAACAACCCTGTTACTGAACCAGTATTTACCCAAGTCTTTCCTAAATCTAAACTTATCCAATTTATATCCATTGTTTCGTGTTCTGTCCTGTGTTGATACTTTTAATACCCTATTAATATCCCCCCGGTTATGTCCATTCATCCACTTGTAAACCTCTATCATGTCACCCCTAACTCTTCGCCTTTCCAGTGAATGCAACTTAAGCTTTGTTAATCTTTCTTCATATGAAAGATTTCTAATTTGGGGAATTAACTTAGTCATCCTACGCTGGACACGTTCAAGTGAATTTATATCCATTCTATAATATGGCGACCAAAACTGAACTGCATAATCTAAATGGGGCCTAACTAGAGCAAGATATAGCTTGAGAACCACACCAGGTGTCTTGTTACTAACGCTGCGATTAATAAATCCAAGTGTCCGATTTGCCTTATTACGAACATTTATGCATTGATCCTTTTGTTTTAAATTCTTACTAATCATAACTCCCAGATCCCTTTCGCAATCACAACACCATCTAGCTCGTATCTTGTAACTCTATCATCATTACCTAACCTCAGAACTTTACATTTATCAGCATTAAACTGCATCTGCCAATCCTTTGACCATTTCAAAACCCTATCTAGATCAACTTGAAGTGATAGTGAGTCCTCCTCCGAATTAATTTCCCTACCGATTTTCGTATCATCGGCAAATTTGCAAATGTTGCTACTCAAACCTGAATCTAAATCATTTATATATATTATAAACAACAGCGGTCCCAGGACAGAGCCTTGAGGCACTCCACTTACAACATTTTCCCACTCTGACTTGATTCCATTTATACTAACTCTCTGTTTCCTTTGGTATAGCCATGCCCTAATCCAGCTTAATATAGCACCCCCAATACCATGAGACTCTATTTTTTTAATCAGTCTTTCATGTGGCACTGTATCAAAAGCTTTGCTAAAGTCAAGGTATACAACATCGCAATCCTTACCACTATCAACTGCCTCAACAATGCTAGAATAAAAAGATAACAAATTTGTTAAACATGAACGGCCATTTATAAAACCATGTTGCGACTCAATTATTAATTTATGTTTTTCAAGATGAAGACGAATTTTATTTGCTATTATAGATTCGAGTAACTTTCCCACAATAGACGTTAGGCTAATTGGTCGATAGTTAGACGCAAGTGATCTATCTCCTTTCTTAAAAACTGGTATCACATTAGCAACTTTCCAAAACTCTGGCACTCTGCCTGACTCTATTGATTTATTAAATATGGTTGACAGTGGGTCACAAAGCTCCTCTTTGCATTCTTTAAGCACCCTAGCAAACACTTCATCCGGCCCTGGGGATTTGTTTGGTTTGAGTTTTACTATTTGTTTAAGAACATCCTCCCTGGTAACTGCTAAACTCGTCAACCTGTCCTCGTCCCCACCCACATAGACTTGTTCGGCTGAAGGCATATTGTTAAGTTCCTCTTTAGTAAATACAGATACAAAATATTTATTAAAAATACTACTCATCTCTTCATCACTATCTGTTATTTGACCTGTCTCAGTTTTTAATGGACCTATCCTTTCCCTAGTCTTAGTACGATATAACTGAAAAAACCCTTTAGGATTTGTCTTTGCTTGCCCTGCTATGCGAACTTCATAGTTTCTTTTTGCTTTCCTTATCTCTTTTTTAACATTTCTAACCAGTTGTACGAATTCCTGTTCTAAAGTGACCTCCCCATTTTTAATCCTTTTGTACCAAGCTCTCTTTTTACCTATAAGGTTCCTCAAATTCTTTGTTATCCACTTTGGGTCATTAGTATACGATCTATTCAATTTGTATGGTATACTACGTTCCTGTGCTTTGTTTAGAATATTCTTAAATAAGTTATATATTGAATCCACATCGAAATCCCCATTTAAGTCACCTATCGCTGGGTTCATGTCTCGCTCCAAGACCGGCCCACACCCCATACCCAAGCCTTTCCAATCAATTTGACCCAAAAACTTTCTTAGGCTATTAAAATCAGCTTTTCGAAAATCTGGCACTTTAACAGAATTTTCTCCTACTGGTCTATTCCATTCTATGCTAAATCTGATTTCTTTGTGATCACTGCTCCCTAGTTGCGAACTCGTTGGAAGAAGTGGTTAGAGGTGTTTGTTTGGGTTTAAACTGTTAGTAGATAGAGGTATGGGAATTGATTTGGAGGAAGGAGATAATAAAAGTATGTGTTTGTGGAAGAAAGGAATTGGCAAAATGATCAGGGAAAGAAAAGGGCCTCAAAATAACAATTCACTTAGGGTATATTACACTAACAGTAGAAGTCTAAGAAATACAATTAACGAATTAAATGCTCTTGTCTGCACAGAAAAAATAGATATTATTGCACTTACCGAAATGTGGATGAATGTGGAAAATAGAGAACTATTATCTGAATATCAAATAAATGGATTTAAACTATTTCACACAGATAGATATATTAGACGAGGAGGGGGAGTAGCCATGTATGTTAGGGACAATTTGAAATGTAGTCTCAAAGAGGGAATCAAAACTGAGCCACACACAGTAACTTTTTGGATAGAATTATACGAAAAAGCAAATATTATTATAATAGGAGTTATATATAAGCCACCAAATTTAGACAGAATGGAAGCAAAGCATCTATGGGATGAAATATCTAGGACATCTAGATCTAACAGTATTTACGTAATGGGTGACTTTAATTTTAGTGGAATAAACTGGTTGAACAAAACAGGGAATAGTGAAGCAGACGATTTTCTAGAATTAATTGACGATTGCTTTCTTACGCAACGCATTAAGGAACCAAAACGGGAAAATAATGTTTTAGATTTAGTGTTAACTTACAGGGAAACACAAATTTATGACATCGAAATAGGGAGTGAGCAAGGGAACAGTGATCACAAAGAAATCAGATTTAGCATAGAATGGAAAAGACCTGTAGGAGAAAATTCTGTTAAAGCGCCAGATTTTCGAAAAGCTGATTTTAATAGCCTAAGAAATTTTTTGGGTCAAATTGATTGGAAAGTCTTGGGTATGGGGTGTGGGCCGGTCTTGGAGCGAGACATGAACCCAGCGATAGGGGACTTAAATGGGGAATTCGATGTGGATTCAATATATAACGTATTTAAGAATATTCTAAACAAAGCACAGGAACGTAGTATACCATACAAATAGAATAGATCGAATACGTATAAATGATTTAGATTCAGGTTTGAGTAGCAACATTTGCAAATTTGCCGATGATACGAAAATCGGTAGGGAAATTAATTTGGAGGAGGACTCAGTATCACTTCAAGTTGATCTAGATAGGGTTTTGAAATGGTAAAAGGATTGGCAGATGCAGTTTAATGCTGATAAATGTAAAGTTCTGAGGTTAGATAATGATGATAGAGTTACAAGATACGAGCTAGATGGTGCTGAGATTGCGAAAGGGATCTGAGAGTTATGATTAGTAAGAATTTAAAACAAAAGGATCAATGCATAAATGTTCGTAATAAGGCAAATCGGACACTTGGATTTATTAATCGCAGCGTTAGTAACAAGACACCTGGTGTGGTTCTCAAGCTATATCTTGCTCTAGTTAGGCCCCATTTAGATTATGCAGTTCAGTTTTGGTCGCCATATTATAGAATGGATATAAATTCACTTGAACGTGTCCAGCGTAGGATGACTAAATTAATTCCCCAAATCAGAAATCTTTCATATGAAGAAAGATTAACAAAGCTTAAGTTGCATTCACTGGAAAGGCGATGAGTTAGGGGTGACATGATAGAGGTTTAGAAGTGGGTGAATGGACATAACAAAGGGGAAATTAATAGGGTATTAAAAGTATCAACACAAGACAGAACACGAAACAATGGGTATAAATTGGATAAGTTTAGATTTAGGAAAGACTAGGGTAAATACTGGTTCAGTAACAGGGTTGTTGATTTGTGGAACCAATTGCCGCGTAACATTTTGGAGGTGGGGTCCCTCGATTGTTTCAAGCATGGGTTGGACATGTATATGAATGGGATTGGGTGGTTATAAATAGGAGCTGCCTCGTATGGGCCAACAGGCCTTCTGCAGTTGCCTTTGTTCATATCCATTGTTTTGTGTTCTGTCTTTTGTTGATACTTTTAATACCCTTTTAAACCACTTAATGGTGATGCAGTAGGCAATTGTGTGTGTGTGTGTGCGTGCGTGTGTTGTGGAGAGAAGGAGATCGTAAATAGAGGGTCAAAAAGCCTTCTGCCCTTTTTTTTATTTTTATGGGTAGACCAGACAACATTTTACGGGTATTGTGACTGTATTTGAGGTGAAATAGATTCTGGCAACGTTGTTTGGGTTAATATACCTTCTGCATTTACCTTTATTCTACATGTAGGCCTCAGCTGGTGGTTTGTGGAGGGGAAGTGAGGCGGGCCGTTAAGGACTATATAACCAAGAGAGCTGTGTTAGCAGTGTTCACATCAACGCTAACAGTCCTTCTCTCTCAGTCACTGACACCTCCAGCGACCATTCCCTGTTTCCCTGCAGACAGCCACGATGGCCGACATGTTCACTAAGGAGATGATCATTCAGCTCTCAATCGTCGGAGGACTTTTGCTGTTTGTAATACTCATGCATTTGCTGTGTTGCTTCATTAACAAGGTGAGGGTTGTTGCAACATCAACAAATTACCCGGACACAATGTGAGAGTTGCATTGTTTGATTTGTTGGGTATAAATTGTCATGTTGTTAACTATTTTAATATCTTGTTTACAACTACAATGTTAATGTTCATGTTTTATGTTTTCAGGTGAAGACCTCCTCAAAGTCAAGTGGGGAACAGCCTAATTCCTACTACAGCTTCCAGAATGAGATAACCAACTTTGTTGGGCTCAAATGCTCCTCTCAAGAGTCTGCTTGGCCCCTTGGCCAGACACACAATGTATAATACGACGCCCTAAGTGTCGCCAGCAGCTCTCTGGATGTGCCGAGGCCTCATCCAACATTTACCACCTTCCAGGTTAAGGCTCCTGTCAACACTTCAGAGGTCATGTCACCGGCCTCTCCCTACCCGCAGTCAACAGCCCAGAAAGTGACCACGTAGGAGGAAATCTCTCTATTCCTGGGCCAGCCTTCAGAGGACATTAGTAAGGCTTCTGATATTATGAAAGACAAGACACCAATACCTTTGAGAGACATGACCTTGGTAGAGGTACATCCTGGCACCGACCAGTCCCACCAAGCGACCAGGGGCATAGTCAGGCAAGCCTTGGCTCTAACACGTCACACTGCCTCGACCAGATGGAAGAGGCTCTAGTGTCCTGTCTATCAAGTGTTTCAAACTGTTGCTTTCCACATTAAATTGTCCTGAAGTTACTCATAACTCACTGCTTGTAGTCTACACAGTTTACTCCAATAAAACATGAACATAAACCCAGTTTATAATTTATCTTCCCATCATTTAAATACTTGTTAAGGGAAGCAATAATATATTATACATCAGTTATTGATAGATCTTTTTTATTCTGGAATTAGTCTCTGTAACTGTACAATTTGATGCCGTTACTTTGTTTGAGATGTATACAAGAGTTGTTACATTCTTGTACAGCCACTAGTACGAGTAGCGTTTCGGGCAGGTCCCTTTAATACGATCCCCGCCGCGAAGAATTGTTTTTAGACCAAGTACACATATTACTGTTGAGTTAAACTGAGGCTACATTTAAGGATTTGCGAACAGTAAATCCCCCCCGGCCAGGACACGAACCCATGACAAAGCGCTTGCGGAACGCCAGGCGAGTGTCTTACCACTACACCACAGAAACTGCCTAACTTAGTACTTGACAATCGTATAATATTAGAGATTTTGAGAAAACTGTACAATCAATCATATATGAAACAATCATGGGACCCCACCTCCACCACGTTACGCGGTAATTGGTTCCACAAATCAAAAATCCTGTTACCGAACCAGTATTTACCCAAGTCTTTCCTAAATCTTTAGGCAAAGACAAAGTAACGAGGAGCATTGAAGCGCAGGTCCCTCAAACTGTTCGAAAGGAAAAGGGAGAATCAAAGCGAATTTTGGTTGTGGGAGATTCCCAGGTGAGGTATTTAGACAGAACGTTTTGTGCCAGAGATAGGGGGAACAGATTAAGGGTTTGCTATCCGGGAGCTGGAATTGGTGATATTGTTGGAAACATGAATGATATTATGACAGGAAATGGGAACAAACCCATTATTTGTATTAGTGCAGGGGGTAATGATGTTTGACGAGTTAGGAGTGAGGAACTAATACAGAGATTCAGGACAGCCATTGAAGTTAGGAGCAAGGGAGGAATCCCAATCATATGTGGCATTCTTCCAAGAAAGGGAGTGGGAAATGAATGGATGTCAAGGGCACTTGGTGTCAATGGCCGGCTGGAAAGATATTGCAAATCAAATGCAATATCTTTCATAGACAACTGGGAACACTTCTATGGAAGAAATGAAATGTATGCTCGTGATGGGGTGCATCTATCGAGAGCTGGGGTTGTTGCTGTTGCGAACTCGTTGGAAGAAGTGGTTAGAGGTGTTTGTTTGGGTTTAAACTGTTAGTAGATAGAGGTATGGGAATTGATTTGGAGGAAGGAGATAATAAAAGTATGTGTTTGTGGAAGAAAGGAATTGGCAAAATGATCAGGGAAAGAAAAGGGCCTCAAAATAACAATTCACTTAGGGTATATTACACTAACAGTAGAAGTCTAAGAAATACAATTAACGAATTAAATGCTCTTGTCTGCACAGAAAAAATAGATATTATTGCACTTACCGAAATGTGGATGAATGTGGAAAATAGAGAACTATTAGCTGAATATCAAATAAATGGATTTAAACTATTTCACACAGATAGATATATTAGACGAGGAGGGGGAGTAGCCATGTATGTTAGGGACAATTTGAAATGTAGTCTCAAAGAGGGAATCAAAACTGAGCCACACACAGTAACTTTTTGGATAGAATTATACGAAAAAGCAAATATTATTATAATAGGAGTTATATATAAGCCACCAAATTTAGACAGAATGGAAGCAAAGCATCTATGGGATGAAATATCTAGGACATCTAGATCTAACAGTATTTACGTAATGGGTGACTTTAATTTTAGTGGAATAAACTGGTTGAACAAAACAGGGAATAGTGAAGCAGACGATTTTCTAGAATTAATTGACGATTGCTTTCTTACGCAACGCATTAAGGAACCAAAACGGGAAAATAATGTTTTAGATTTAGTGTTAACTTACAGGGAAACACAAATTTATGACATCGAAATAGGGAGTGAGCAAGGGAACAGTGATCACAAAGAAATCAGATTTAGCATAGAATGGAAAAGACCTGTAGGAGAAAATTCTGTTAAAGCGCCAGATTTTCGAAAAGCTGATTTTAATAGCCTAAGAAATTTTTTGGGTCAAATTGATTGGAAAGTCTTGGGTATGGGGTGTGGGCCGGTCTTGGAGCGAGACATGAACCCAGCGATAGGGGACTTAAATGGGGAATTCGATGTGGATTCAATATATAACGTATTTAAGAATATTCTAAACAAAGCACAGGAACGTAGTATACCATACAAATAGAATAGATCGAATACGTATAAATGATTTAGATTCAGGTTTGAGTAGCAACATTTGCAAATTTGCCGATGATACGAAAATCGGTAGGGAAATTAATTCGGAGGAGGACTCAGTATCACTTCAAGTTGATCTAGATAGGGTTTTGAAATGGTAAAAGGATTGGCAGATGCAGTTTAATGCTGATAAATGTAAAGTTCTGAGGTTAGATAATGATGATAGAGTTACAAGATACGAGCTAGATGGTGCTGAGATTGCGAAAGGGATCTGAGAGTTATGATTAGTAAGAATTTAAAACAAAAGGATCAATGCATAAATGTTCGTAATAAGGCAAATCGGACACTTGGATTTATTAATCGCAGCGTTAGTAACAAGACACCTGGTGTGGTTCTCAAGCTATATCTTGCTCTAGTTAGGCCCCATTTAGATTATGCAGTTCAGTTTTGGTCGCCATATTATAGAATGGATATAAATTCACTTGAACGTGTCCAGCGTAGGATGACTAAATTAATTCCCCAAATCAGAAATCTTTCATATGAAGAAAGATTAACAAAGCTTAAGTTGCATTCACTGGAAAGGCGATGAGTTAGGGGTGACATGATAGAGGTTTAGAAGTGGGTGAATGGACATACCAAAGGGGAAATTAATAGGGTATTAAAAGTATCAACACAAGACAGAACACGAAACAATGGGTATAAATTGGATAAGTTTAGATTTAGGAAAGACTAGGGTAAATACTGGTTCAGTAACAGGGTTGTTGATTTGTGGAACCAATTGCCGCGTAACATTTTGGAGGTGGGGTCCCTCGATTGTTTCAAGCATGGGTTGGACATGTATATGAATGGGATTGGGTGGTTATAAATAGGAGCTGCCTCGTATGGGCCAACAGGCCTTCTGCAGTTGCCTTTGTTCATATCCATTGTTTTGTGTTCTGTCTTTTGTTGATACTTTTAATACCCTTTTAAACCACTTAATGGTGATGCAGTAGGCAATTGTGTGTGTGTGTGTGCGTGCGTGTGTTGTGGAGAGAAGGAGATCGTAAATAGAGGGTCAAAAAGCCTTCTGCCCTTTTTTTTATTTTTATGGGTAGACCAGACAACATTTTACGGGTATTGTGACTGTATTTGAGGTGAAATAGATTCTGGCAACGTTGTTTGGGTTAATATACCTTCTGCATTTACCTTTATTCTACATGTAGGCCTCAGCTGGTGGTTTGTGGAGGGGAAGTGAGGCGGGCCGTTAAGGACTATATAACCAAGAGAGCTGTGTTAGCAGTGTTCACATCAACGCTAACAGTCCTTCTCTCTCAGTCACTGACACCTCCAGCGACCATTCCCTGTTTCCCTGCAGACAGCCACGATGGCCGACATGTTCACTAAGGAGATGATCATTCAGCTCTCAATCGTCGGAGGACTTTTGCTGTTTGTAATACTCATGCATTTGCTGTGTTGCTTCATTAACAAGGTGAGGGTTGTTGCAACATCAACAAATTACCCGGACACAATGTGAGAGTTGCATTGTTTGATTTGTTGGGTATAAATTGTCATGTTGTTAACTATTTTAATATCTTGTTTACAACTACAATGTTAATGTTCATGTTTTATGTTTTCAGGTGAAGACCTCCTCAAAGTCAAGTGGGGAACAGCCTAATTCCTACTACAGCTTCCAGAATGAGATAACCAACTTTGTTGGGCTCAAATGCTCCTCTCAAGAGTCTGCTTGGCCCCTTGGCCAGACACACAATGTATAATACGACGCCCTAAGTGTCGCCAGCAGCTCTCTGGATGTGCCGAGGCCTCATCCAACATTTACCACCTTCCAGGTTAAGGCTCCTGTCAACACTTCAGAGGTCATGTCACCGGCCTCTCCCTACCCGCAGTCAACAGCCCAGAAAGTGACCACGTAGGAGGAAATCTCTCTATTCCTGGGCCAGCCTTCAGAGGACATTAGTAAGGCTTCTGATATTATGAAAGACAAGACACCAATACCTTTGAGAGACATGACCTTGGTAGAGGTACATCCTGGCACCGACCAGTCCCACCAAGCGACCAGGGGCATAGTCAGGCAAGCCTTGGCTCTAACACGTCACACTGCCTCGACCAGATGGAAGAGGCTCTAGTGTCCTGTCTATCAAGTGTTTCAAACTGTTGCTTTCCACATTAAATTGTCCTGAAGTTACTCATAACTCACTGCTTGTAGTCTACACAGTTTACTCCAATAAAACATGAACATAAACCCAGTTTATAATTTATCTTCCCATCATTTAAATACTTGTTAAGGGAAGCAATAATATATTATACATCAGTTATTGATAGATCTTTTTTATTCTGGAATTAGTCTCTGTAACTGTACAATTTGATGCCGTTACTTTGTTTGAGATGTATACAAGAGTTGTTACATTCTTGTACAGCCACTAGTACGAGTAGCGTTTCGGGCAGGTCCCTTTAATACGATCCCCGCCGCGAAGAATTGTTTTTAGACCAAGTACACATATTACTGTTGAGTTAAACTGAGGCTACATTTAAGGATTTGCGAACAGTAAATCCCCCCCGGCCAGGACACGAACCCATGACAAAGCGCTTGCGGAACGCCAGGCGAGTGTCTTACCACTACACCACAGAAACTGCCTAACTTAGTACTTGACAATCGTATAATATTAGAGATTTTGAGAAAACTGTACAATCAATCATATATGAAACAATCATGGGACCCCACCTCCACCACGTTACGCGGTAATTGGTTCCACAAATCAAAAATCCTGTTACCGAACCAGTATTTACCCAAGTCTTTCCTAAATCTTTAGGCAAAGACAAAGTAACGAGGAGCATTGAAGCGCAGGTCCCTCAAACTGTTCGAAAGGAAAAGGGAGAATCAAAGCGAATTTTGGTTGTGGGAGATTCCCAGGTGAGGTATTTAGACAGAACGTTTTGTGCCAGAGATAGGGGGAACAGATTAAGGGTTTGCTATCCGGGAGCTGGAATTGGTGATATTGTTGGAAACATGAATGATATTATGACAGGAAATGGGAACAAACCCATTATTTGTATTAGTGCAGGGGGTAATGATGTTTGACGAGTTAGGAGTGAGGAACTAATACAGAGATTCAGGACAGCCATTGAAGTTAGGAGCAAGGGAGGAATCCCAATCATATGTGGCATTCTTCCAAGAAAGGGAGTGGGAAATGAATGGATGTCAAGGGCACTTGGTGTCAATGGCCGGCTGGAAAGATATTGCAAATCAAATGCAATATCTTTCATAGACAACTGGGAACACTTCTATGGAAGAAATGAAATGTATGCTCGTGATGGGGTGCATCTATCGAGAGCTGGGGTTGTTGCTGTTGCGAACTCGTTGGAAGAAGTGGTTAGAGGTGTTTGTTTGGGTTTAAACTGTTAGTAGATAGAGGTATGGGAATTGATTTGGAGGAAGGAGATAATAAAAGTATGTGTTTGTGGAAGAAAGGAATTGGCAAAATGATCAGGGAAAGAAAAGGGCCTCAAAATAACAATTCACTTAGGGTATATTACACTAACAGTAGAAGTCTAAGAAATACAATTAACGAATTAAATGCTCTTGTCTGCACAGAAAAAATAGATATTATTGCACTTACCGAAATGTGGATGAATGTGGAAAATAGAGAACTATTAGCTGAATATCAAATAAATGGATTTAAACTATTTCACACAGATAGATATATTAGACGAGGAGGGGGAGTAGCCATGTATGTTAGGGACAATTTGAAATGTAGTCTCAAAGAGGGAATCAAAACTGAGCCACACACAGTAACTTTTTGGATAGAATTATACGAAAAAGCAAATATTATTATAATAGGAGTTATATATAAGCCACCAAATTTAGACAGAATGGAAGCAAAGCATCTATGGGATGAAATATCTAGGACATCTAGATCTAACAGTATTTACGTAATGGGTGACTTTAATTTTAGTGGAATAAACTGGTTGAACAAAACAGGGAATAGTGAAGCAGACGATTTTCTAGAATTAATTGACGATTGCTTTCTTACGCAACGCATTAAGGAACCAAAACGGGAAAATAATGTTTTAGATTTAGTGTTAACTTACAGGGAAACACAAATTTATGACATCGAAATAGGGAGTGAGCAAGGGAACAGTGATCACAAAGAAATCAGATTTAGCATAGAATGGAAAAGACCTGTAGGAGAAAATTCTGTTAAAGCGCCAGATTTTCGAAAAGCTGATTTTAATAGCCTAAGAAATTTTTTGGGTCAAATTGATTGGAAAGTCTTGGGTATGGGGTGTGGGCCGGTCTTGGAGCGAGACATGAACCCAGCGATAGGGGACTTAAATGGGGAATTCGATGTGGATTCAATATATAACGTATTTAAGAATATTCTAAACAAAGCACAGGAACGTAGTATACCATACAAATAGAATAGATCGAATACGTATAAATGATTTAGATTCAGGTTTGAGTAGCAACATTTGCAAATTTGCCGATGATACGAAAATCGGTAGGGAAATTAATTCGGAGGAGGACTCAGTATCACTTCAAGTTGATCTAGATAGGGTTTTGAAATGGTAAAAGGATTGGCAGATGCAGTTTAATGCTGATAAATGTAAAGTTCTGAGGTTAGATAATGATGATAGAGTTACAAGATACGAGCTAGATGGTGCTGAGATTGCGAAAGGGATAAGAACATAAGAACATAAGAACAAAGGTAACTGCAGAAGGCCTATTGGCCCATACGAGGCAGCTCCTATTCTATAACCACCCAATCCCACTCATATACTTGTCCAACCCGTGCTTGAAACAATCGAGGGACCCCACCTCCACAATGTTACGCGGCAATTGGTTCCACAAATCAACAACCCTGTTACTGAACCAGTATTTACCCAAGTCTTTCCTAAATCTAAACTTATCCAATTTATATCCATTGTTTCGTGTTCTGTCCTGTGTTGATACTTTTAATACCCTATTAATATCCCCCCGGTTATGTCCATTCATCCACTTGTAAACCTCTATCATGTCACCCCTAACTCTTCGCCTTTCCAGTGAATGCAACTTAAGCTTTGTTAATCTTTCTTCATATGAAAGATTTCTAATTTGGGGAATTAACTTAGTCATCCTACGCTGGACACGTTCAAGTGAATTTATATCCATTCTATAATATGGCGACCAAAACTGAACTGCATAATCTAAATGGGGCCTAACTAGAGCAAGATATAGCTTGAGAACCACACCAGGTGTCTTGTTACTAACGCTGCGATTAATAAATCCAAGTGTCCGATTTGCCTTATTACGAACATTTATGCATTGATCCTTTTGTTTTAAATTCTTACTAATCATAACTCCCAGATCCCTTTCGCAATCCGACTTCGCAATCACAACACCATCTAGCTCGTATCTTGTAACTCTATCATCATTACCTAACCTCAGAACTTTACATTTATCAGCATTAAACTGCATCTGCCAATCCTTTGACCATTTCAAAACCCTATCTAGATCAACTTGAAGTGATAGTGAGTCCTCCTCCGAATTAATTTCCCTACCGATTTTCGTATCATCGGCAAATTTGCAAATGTTGCTACTCAAACCTGAATCTAAATCATTTATATATATTATAAACAACAGAGGTCCCAGGACAGAGCCTTGAGGCACTCCACTTACAACATTTTCCCACTCTGACTTGATTCCATTTATACTAACTCTCTGTTTCCTTTGGTATAGCCATGCCCTAATCCAGCTTAATATAGCACCCCCAATACCATGAGACTCTATTTTTTTAATCAGTCTTTCATGTGGCACTGTATCAAAAGCTTTGCTAAAGTCAAGGTATACAACATCGCAATCCTTACCACTATCAACTGCCTCACAACTGCCTGGATCTGAGAGTTATGATTAGTAAGAATTTAAAACAAAAGGATCAATGCATAAATGTTCGTAATAAGGCAAATCGGACACTTGGATTTATTAATCGCAGCGTTAGTAACAAGACACCTGGTGTGGTTCTCAAGCTATATCTTGCTCTAGTTAGGCCCCATTTAGATTATGCAGTTCAGTTTTGGTCGCCATATTATAGAATGGATATAAATTCACTTGAACGTGTCCAGCGTAGGATGACTAAATTAATTCCCCAAATCAGAAATCTTTCATATGAAGAAAGATTAACAAAGCTTAAGTTGCATTCACTGGAAAGGCGATGAGTTAGGGGTGACATGATAGAGGTTTAGAAGTGGGTGAATGGACATAACAAAGGGGAAATTAATAGGGTATTAAAAGTATCAACACAAGACAGAACACGAAACAATGGGTATAAATTGGATAAGTTTAGATTTAGGAAAGACTAGGGTAAATACTGGTTCAGTAACAGGGTTGTTGATTTGTGGAACCAATTGCCGCGTAACATTTTGGAGGTGGGGTCCCTCGATTGTTTCAAGCATGGGTTGGACATGTATATGAATGGGATTGGGTGGTTATAAATAGGAGCTGCCTCGTATGGGCCAACAGGCCTTCTGCAGTTGCCTTTGTTCATATCCATTGTTTTGTGTTCTGTCTTTTGTTGATACTTTTAATACCCTTTTAAACCACTTAATGGTGATGCAGTAGGCAATTGTGTGTGTGTGTGTGCGTGCGTGTGTTGTGGAGAGAAGGAGATCGTAAATAGAGGGTCAAAAAGCCTTCTGCCCTTTTTTTTATTTTTATGGGTAGACCAGACAACATTTTACGGGTATTGTGACTGTATTTGAGGTGAAATAGATTCTGGCAACGTTGTTTGGGTTAATATACCTTCTGCATTTACCTTTATTCTACATGTAGGCCTCAGCTGGTGGTTTGTGGAGGGGAAGTGAGGCGGGCCGTTAAGGACTATATAACCAAGAGAGCTGTGTTAGCAGTGTTCACATCAACGCTAACAGTCCTTCTCTCTCAGTCACTGACACCTCCAGCGACCATTCCCTGTTTCCCTGCAGACAGCCACGATGGCCGACATGTTCACTAAGGAGATGATCATTCAGCTCTCAATCGTCGGAGGACTTTTGCTGTTTGTAATACTCATGCATTTGCTGTGTTGCTTCATTAACAAGGTGAGGGTTGTTGCAACATCAACAAATTACCCGGACACAATGTGAGAGTTGCATTGTTTGATTTGTTGGGTATAAATTGTCATGTTGTTAACTATTTTAATATCTTGTTTACAACTACAATGTTAATGTTCATGTTTTATGTTTTCAGGTGAAGACCTCCTCAAAGTCAAGTGGGGAACAGCCTAATTCCTACTACAGCTTCCAGAATGAGATAACCAACTTTGTTGGGCTCAAATGCTCCTCTCAAGAGTCTGCTTGGCCCCTTGGCCAGACACACAATGTATAATACGACGCCCTAAGTGTCGCCAGCAGCTCTCTGGATGTGCCGAGGCCTCATCCAACATTTACCACCTTCCAGGTTAAGGCTCCTGTCAACACTTCAGAGGTCATGTCACCGGCCTCTCCCTACCCGCAGTCAACAGCCCAGAAAGTGACCACGTAGGAGAAAATCTCTCTATTCCTGGGCCAGCCTTCAGAGGACATTAGTAAGGCTTCTGATATTATGAAAGACAAGACACCAATACCTTTGAGAGACATGACCTTGGTAGAGGTACATCCTGGCACCGACCAGTCCCACCAAGCGACCAGGGGCATAGTCAGGCAAGCCTTGGCTCTAACACGTCACACTGCCTCGACCAGATGGAAGAGGCTCTAGTGTCCTGTCTATCAAGTGTTTCAAACTGTTGCTTTCCACATTAAATTGTCCTGAAGTTACTCATAACTCACTGCTTGTAGTCTACACAGTTTACTCCAATAAAACATGAACATAAACCCAGTTTATAATTTATCTTCCCATCATTTAAATACTTGTTAAGGGAAGCAATAATATATTATACATCAGTTATTGATAGATCTTTTTTATTCTGGAATTAGTCTCTGTAACTGTACAATTTGATGCCGTTACTTTGTTTGAGATGTATACAAGAGTTGTTACATTCTTGTACAGCCACTAGTACGAGTAGCGTTTCGGGCAGGTCCCTTTAATACGATCCCCGCCGCGAAGAATTGTTTTTAGACCAAGTACACATATTACTGTTGAGTTAAACTGAGGCTACATTTAAGGATTTGCGAACAGTAAATCCCCCCCGGCCAGGACACGAACCCATGACAAAGCGCTTGCGGAACGCCAGGCGAGTGTCTTACCACTACACCACAGAAACTGCCTAACTTAGTACTTGACAATCGTATAATATTAGAGATTTTGAGAAAACTGTACAATCAATCATATATGAAACAATCATGGGACCCCACCTCCACCACGTTACGCGGTAATTGGTTCCACAAATCAAAAATCCTGTTACCGAACCAGTATTTACCCAAGTCTTTCCTAAATCTTTAGGCAAAGACAAAGTAACGAGGAGCATTGAAGCGCAGGTCCCTCAAACTGTTCGAAAGGAAAAGGGAGAATCAAAGCGAATTTTGGTTGTGGGAGATTCCCAGGTGAGGTATTTAGACAGAACGTTTTGTGCCAGAGATAGGGGGAACAGATTAAGGGTTTGCTATCCGGGAGCTGGAATTGGTGATATTGTTGGAAACATGAATGATATTATGACAGGAAATGGGAACAAACCCATTATTTGTATTAGTGCAGGGGGTAATGATGTTTGACGAGTTAGGAGTGAGGAACTAATACAGAGATTCAGGACAGCCATTGAAGTTAGGAGCAAGGGAGGAATCCCAATCATATGTGGCATTCTTCCAAGAAAGGGAGTGGGAAATGAATGGATGTCAAGGGCACTTGGTGTCAATGGCCGGCTGGAAAGATATTGCAAATCAAATGCAATATCTTTCATAGACAACTGGGAACACTTCTATGGAAGAAATGAAATGTATGCTCGTGATGGGGTGCATCTATCGAGAGCTGGGGTTGTTGCTGTTGCGAACTCGTTGGAAGAAGTGGTTAGAGGTGTTTGTTTGGGTTTAAACTGTTAGTAGATAGAGGTATGGGAATTGATTTGGAGGAAGGAGATAATAAAAGTATGTGTTTGTGGAAGAAAGGAATTGGCAAAATGATCAGGGAAAGAAAAGGGCCTCAAAATAACAATTCACTTAGGGTATATTACACTAACAGTAGAAGTCTAAGAAATACAATTAACGAATTAAATGCTCTTGTCTGCACAGAAAAAATAGATATTATTGCACTTACCGAAATGTGGATGAATGTGGAAAATAGAGAACTATTAGCTGAATATCAAATAAATGGATTTAAACTATTTCACACAGATAGATATATTAGACGAGGAGGGGGAGTAGCCATGTATGTTAGGGACAATTTGAAATGTAGTCTCAAAGAGGGAATCAAAACTGAGCCACACACAGTAACTTTTTGGATAGAATTATACGAAAAAGCAAATATTATTATAATAGGAGTTATATATAAGCCACCAAATTTAGACAGAATGGAAGCAAAGCATCTATGGGATGAAATATCTAGGACATCTAGATCTAACAGTATTTACGTAATGGGTGACTTTAATTTTAGTGGAATAAACTGGTTGAACAAAACAGGGAATAGTGAAGCAGACGATTTTCTAGAATTAATTGACGATTGCTTTCTTACGCAACGCATTAAGGAACCAAAACGGGAAAATAATGTTTTAGATTTAGTGTTAACTTACAGGGAAACACAAATTTATGACATCGAAATAGGGAGTGAGCAAGGGAACAGTGATCACAAAGAAATCAGATTTAGCATAGAATGGAAAAGACCTGTAGGAGAAAATTCTGTTAAAGCGCCAGATTTTCGAAAAGCTGATTTTAATAGCCTAAGAAATTTTTTGGGTCAAATTGATTGGAAAGTCTTGGGTATGGGGTGTGGGCCGGTCTTGGAGCGAGACATGAACCCAGCGATAGGGGACTTAAATGGGGAATTCGATGTGGATTCAATATATAACGTATTTAAGAATATTCTAAACAAAGCACAGGAACGTAGTATACCATACAAATAGAATAGATCGAATACGTATAAATGATTTAGATTCAGGTTTGAGTAGCAACATTTGCAAATTTGCCGATGATACGAAAATCGGTAGGGAAATTAATTCGGAGGAGGACTCAGTATCACTTCAAGTTGATCTAGATAGGGTTTTGAAATGGTAAAAGGATTGGCAGATGCAGTTTAATGCTGATAAATGTAAAGTTCTGAGGTTAGATAATGATGATAGAGTTACAAGATACGAGCTAGATGGTGCTGAGATTGCGAAAGGGATAAGAACATAAGAACAAAGGTAACTGCAGAAGGCCTATTGGCCCATACGAGGCAGCTCCTATTCTATAACCACCCAATCCCACTCATATACTTGTCCAACCCGTGCTTGAAACAATCGAGGGACCCCACCTCCACAATGTTACGCGGCAATTGGTTCCACAAATCAACAACCCTGTTACTGAACCAGTATTTACCCAAGTCTTTCCTAAATCTAAACTTATCCAATTTATATCCATTGTTTCGTGTTCTGTCCTGTGTTGATACTTTTAATACCCTATTAATATCCCCCCGGTTATGTCCATTCATCCACTTGTAAACCTCTATCATGTCACCCCTAACTCTTCGCCTTTCCAGTGAATGCAACTTAAGCTTTGTTAATCTTTCTTCAGTATGAAAGATTTCTAATTTGGGGAATTAACTTAGTCATCCTACGCTGGACACGTTCAAGTGAATTTATATCCATTCTATAATATGGCGACCAAAACTGAACTGCATAATCTAAATGGGGCCTAACTAGAGCAAGATATAGCTTGAGAACCACACCAGGTGTCTTGTTACTAACGCTGCGATTAATAAATCCAAGTGTCCGATTTGCCTTATTACGAACATTTATGCATTGATCCTTTTGTTTTAAATTCTTACTAATCATAACTCCCAGATCCCTTTCGCAATCCGACTTCGCAATCACAACACCATCTAGCTCGTATCTTGTAACTCTATCATCATTACCTAACCTCAGAACTTTACATTTATCAGCATTAAACTGCATCTGCCAATCCTTTGACCATTTCAAAACCCTATCTAGATCAACTTGAAGTGATAGTGAGTCCTCCTCCGAATTAATTTCCCTACCGATTTTCGTATCATCGGCAAATTTGCAAATGTTGCTACTCAAACCTGAATCTAAATCATTTATATATATTATAAACAACAGAGGTCCCAGGACAGAGCCTTGAGGCACTCCACTTACAACATTTTCCCACTCTGACTTGATTCCATTTATACTAACTCTCTGTTTCCTTTGGTATAGCCATGCCCTAATCCAGCTTAATATAGCACCCCCAATACCATGAGACTCTATTTTTTTAATCAGTCTTTCATGTGGCACTGTATCAAAAGCTTTGCTAAAGTCAAGGTATACAACATCGCAATCCTTACCACTATCAACTGCCTCACAACTGCCTGGATCTGAGAGTTATGATTAGTAAGAATTTAAAACAAAAGGATCAATGCATAAATGTTCGTAATAAGGCAAATCGGACACTTGGATTTATTAATCGCAGCGTTAGTAACAAGACACCTGGTGTGGTTCTCAAGCTATATCTTGCTCTAGTTAGGCCCCATTTAGATTATGCAGTTCAGTTTTGGTCGCCATATTATAGAATGGATATAAATTCACTTGAACGTGTCCAGCGTAGGATGACTAAATTAATTCCCCAAATCAGAAATCTTTCATATGAAGAAAGATTAACAAAGCTTAAGTTGCATTCACTGGAAAGGCGATGAGTTAGGGGTGACATGATAGAGGTTTAGAAGTGGGTGAATGGACATAACAAAGGGGAAATTAATAGGGTATTAAAAGTATCAACACAAGACAGAACACGAAACAATGGGTATAAATTGGATAAGTTTAGATTTAGGAAAGACTAGGGTAAATACTGGTTCAGTAACAGGGTTGTTGATTTGTGGAACCAATTGCCGCGTAACATTTTGGAGGTGGGGTCCCTCGATTGTTTCAAGCATGGGTTGGACATGTATATGAATGGGATTGGGTGGTTATAAATAGGAGCTGCCTCGTATGGGCCAACAGGCCTTCTGCAGTTGCCTTTGTTCATATCCATTGTTTTGTGTTCTGTCTTTTGTTGATACTTTTAATACCCTTTTAAACCACTTAATGGTGATGCAGTAGGCAATTGTGTGTGTGTGTGTGCGTGCGTGTGTTGTGGAGAGAAGGAGATCGTAAATAGAGGGTCAAAAAGCCTTCTGCCCTTTTTTTTATTTTTATGGGTAGACCAGACAACATTTTACGGGTATTGTGACTGTATTTGAGGTGAAATAGATTCTGGCAACGTTGTTTGGGTTAATATACCTTCTGCATTTACCTTTATTCTACATGTAGGCCTCAGCTGGTGGTTTGTGGAGGGGAAGTGAGGCGGGCCGTTAAGGACTATATAACCAAGAGAGCTGTGTTAGCAGTGTTCACATCAACGCTAACAGTCCTTCTCTCTCAGTCACTGACACCTCCAGCGACCATTCCCTGTTTCCCTGCAGACAGCCACGATGGCCGACATGTTCACTAAGGAGATGATCATTCAGCTCTCAATCGTCGGAGGACTTTTGCTGTTTGTAATACTCATGCATTTGCTGTGTTGCTTCATTAACAAGGTGAGGGTTGTTGCAACATCAACAAATTACCCGGACACAATGTGAGAGTTGCATTGTTTGATTTGTTGGGTATAAATTGTCATGTTGTTAACTATTTTAATATCTTGTTTACAACTACAATGTTAATGTTCATGTTTTATGTTTTCAGGTGAAGACCTCCTCAAAGTCAAGTGGGGAACAGCCTAATTCCTACTACAGCTTCCAGAATGAGATAACCAACTTTGTTGGGCTCAAATGCTCCTCTCAAGAGTCTGCTTGGCCCCTTGGCCAGACACACAATGTATAATACGACGCCCTAAGTGTCGCCAGCAGCTCTCTGGATGTGCCGAGGCCTCATCCAACATTTACCACCTTCCAGGTTAAGGCTCCTGTCAACACTTCAGAGGTCATGTCACCGGCCTCTCCCTACCCGCAGTCAACAGCCCAGAAAGTGACCACGTAGGAGGAAATCTCTCTATTCCTGGGCCAGCCTTCAGAGGACATTAGTAAGGCTTCTGATATTATGAAAGACAAGACACCAATACCTTTGAGAGACATGACCTTGGTAGAGGTACATCCTGGCACCGACCAGTCCCACCAAGCGACCAGGGGCATAGTCAGGCAAGCCTTGGCTCTAACACGTCACACTGCCTCGACCAGATGGAAGAGGCTCTAGTGTCCTGTCTATCAAGTGTTTCAAACTGTTGCTTTCCACATTAAATTGTCCTGAAGTTACTCATAACTCACTGCTTGTAGTCTACACAGTTTACTCCAATAAAACATGAACATAAACCCAGTTTATAATTTATCTTCCCATCATTTAAATACTTGTTAAGGGAAGCAATAATATATTATACATCAGTTATTGATAGATCTTTTTTATTCTGGAATTAGTCTCTGTAACTGTACAATTTGATGCCGTTACTTTGTTTGAGATGTATACAAGAGTTGTTACATTCTTGTACAGCCACTAGTACGAGTAGCGTTTCGGGCAGGTCCCTTTAATACGATCCCCGCCGCGAAGAATTGTTTTTAGACCAAGTACACATATTACTGTTGAGTTAAACTGAGGCTACATTTAAGGATTTGCGAACAGTAAATCCCCCCCGGCCAGGACACGAACCCATGACAAAGCGCTTGCGGAACGCCAGGCGAGTGTCTTACCACTACACCACAGAAACTGCCTAACTTAGTACTTGACAATCGTATAATATTAGAGATTTTGAGAAAACTGTACAATCAATCATATATGAAACAATCATGGGACCCCACCTCCACCACGTTACGCGGTAATTGGTTCCACAAATCAAAAATCCTGTTACCGAACCAGTATTTACCCAAGTCTTTCCTAAATCTTTAGGCAAAGACAAAGTAACGAGGAGCATTGAAGCGCAGGTCCCTCAAACTGTTCGAAAGGAAAAGGGAGAATCAAAGCGAATTTTGGTTGTGGGAGATTCCCAGGTGAGGTATTTAGACAGAACGTTTTGTGCCAGAGATAGGGGGAACAGATTAAGGGTTTGCTATCCGGGAGCTGGAATTGGTGATATTGTTGGAAACATGAATGATATTATGACAGGAAATGGGAACAAACCCATTATTTGTATTAGTGCAGGGGGTAATGATGTTTGACGAGTTAGGAGTGAGGAACTAATACAGAGATTCAGGACAGCCATTGAAGTTAGGAGCAAGGGAGGAATCCCAATCATATGTGGCATTCTTCCAAGAAAGGGAGTGGGAAATGAATGGATGTCAAGGGCACTTGGTGTCAATTGCCGGCTGGAAAGATATTGCAAATCAAATGCAATATCTTTCATAGACAACTGGGAACACTTCTATGGAAGAAATGAAATGTATGCTCGTGATGGGGTGCATCTATCGAGAGCTGGGGTTGTTGCTGTTGCGAACTCGTTGGAAGAAGTGGTTAGAGGTGTTTGTTTGGGTTTAAACTGTTAGTAGATAGAGGTATGGGAATTGATTTGGAGGAAGGAGATAATAAAAGTATGTGTTTGTGGAAGAAAGGAATTGGCAAAATGATCAGGGAAAGAAAAGGGCCTCAAAATAACAATTCACTTAGGGTATATTACACTAACAGTAGAAGTCTAAGAAATACAATTAACGAATTAAATGCTCTTGTCTGCACAGAAAAAATAGATATTATTGCACTTACCGAAATGTGGATGAATGTGGAAAATAGAGAACTATTAGCTGAATATCAAATAAATGGATTTAAACTATTTCACACAGATAGATATATTAGACGAGGAGGGGGAGTAGCCATGTATGTTAGGGACAATTTGAAATGTAGTCTCAAAGAGGGAATCAAAACTGAGCCACACACAGTAACTTTTTGGATAGAATTATACGAAAAAGCAAATATTATTATAATAGGAGTTATATATAAGCCACCAAATTTAGACAGAATGGAAGCAAAGCATCTATGGGATGAAATATCTAGGACATCTAGATCTAACAGTATTTACGTAATGGGTGACTTTAATTTTAGTGGAATAAACTGGTTGAACAAAACAGGGAATAGTGAAGCAGACGATTTTCTAGAATTAATTGACGATTGCTTTCTTACGCAACGCATTAAGGAACCAAAACGGGAAAATAATGTTTTAGATTTAGTGTTAACTTACAGGGAAACACAAATTTATGACATCGAAATAGGGAGTGAGCAAGGGAACAGTGATCACAAAGAAATCAGATTTAGCATAGAATGGAAAAGACCTGTAGGAGAAAATTCTGTTAAAGCGCCAGATTTTCGAAAAGCTGATTTTAATAGCCTAAGAAATTTTTTGGGTCAAATTGATTGGAAAGTCTTGGGTATGGGGTGTGGGCCGGTCTTGGAGCGAGACATGAACCCAGCGATAGGGGACTTAAATGGGGAATTCGATGTGGATTCAATATATAACGTATTTAAGAATATTCTAAACAAAGCACAGGAACGTAGTATACCATACAAATAGAATAGATCGAATACGTATAAATGATTTAGATTCAGGTTTGAGTAGCAACATTTGCAAATTTGCCGATGATACGAAAATCGGTAGGGAAATTAATTCGGAGGAGGACTCAGTATCACTTCAAGTTGATCTAGATAGGGTTTTGAAATGGTAAAAGGATTGGCAGATGCAGTTTAATGCTGATAAATGTAAAGTTCTGAGGTTAGATAATGATGATAGAGTTACAAGATACGAGCTAGATGGTGCTGAGATTGCGAAAGGGATAAGAACATAAGAACATAAGAACAAAGGTAACTGCAGAAGGCCTATTGGCCCATACGAGGCAGCTCCTATTCTATAACCACCCAATCCCACTCATATACTTGTCCAACCCGTGCTTGAAACAATCGAGGGACCCCACCTCCACAATGTTACGCGGCAATTGGTTCCACAATCAACAACCCTGTTACTGAAACCAGTATTTACCCAAGTCTTTCCTAAATCTAAACTTATCCAATTTATATCCATTGTTTCGTGTTCTGTCCTGTGTTGATACTTTTAATACCCTATTAATATCCCCCCGGTTATGTCCATTCATCCACTTGTAAACCTCTATCATGTCACCCCTAACTCTTCGCCTTTCCAGTGAATGCAACTTAAGCTTTGTTAATCTTTCTTCATATGAAAGATTTCTAATTTGGGGAATTAACTTAGTCATCCTACGCTGGACACGTTCAAGTGAATTTATATCCATTCTATAATATGGCGACCAAAACTGAACTGCATAATCTAAATGGGGCCTAACTAGAGCAAGATATAGCTTGAGAACCACACCAGGTGTCTTGTTACTAACGCTGCGATTAATAAATCCAAGTGTCCGATTTGCCTTATTACGAACATTTATGCATTGATCCTTTTGTTTTAAATTCTTACTAATCATAACTCCCAGATCCCTTTCGCAATCCGACTTCGCAATCACAACACCATCTAGCTCGTATCTTGTAACTCTATCATCATTACC